>NC_056748.1:1081962453-1081969953 GCF_019279795.1 Protopterus annectens
AAAATCATGTTCGGCTTGTCCTGTCTGACCTTCAGGAGTACCTTTGGGAGGAGAGGCAGAGGTGGAAAGGCATACACGTGAAGATTGCTCCAACTGAATGAGAGAGCATCCACTTTCCAAGCTGTGGGATGAAACCTTTTTGTGCAAAACTTGGCAGCTGGTAATTTAGTGGAGAAGCGAACAGATCTATGTCTGGAGTTCCCCATAACACTGTCAATCTCTGAAATACATGAGGATCCAATTTCCACTCGTGGGGATCCATAATTTGTCTGCTCAACACATCTGCTAAGGAGTTCTGTGCTCCTGTCAGAAACCTTGCCTGAAGATTTAGCTGTAAACTGAGAGCAGTCTCCCACAAAATCATTGCTTGTCTGCATAGAGGATAGGAATGCATCCCCCCTTGCTTGTTGATGTACCACATGACAGTTGTGTTGTCTGTTTGAATCAACACCTGCCCTGGAAGAAGTAAATCCTTGAAAGCTATCAATGCAAATTGGACTGCTAACATCTCCTTCAAATTGATATGTAGATGTTGAAGTCTGGCAGGCCACGTGTCTTGTACCCATTTTCCATTTAGATGAGCTCCCCAAGCTTTGTCTGAGGCATCTGTCGTTAAAATCTGACTCGCCTCTGGCCGGGTCACAGAGAGTCCCTTGTTTAGGTGACATTCCTGAGCCCACCACAAAAACTCCTTTTGAATGCAAGGTATTATTTGAATGACAGTGTCCAAATCTTGGCAGTGCTGTGTCCATACATTCTTGAGATACCACTGTAGCTTCCTCATATGCAGTTTGGCATTGGGAAGTACCAGAATACAAGATGCCATGAACCCCAAGGCTTGAAGGACTGTCCTTGCAGTCAGCCTGGACTGACGAGACAATTGGTGGAAGTAAAGAGAAAGATTCTTTTGTTTGTCCGGGGTCAAAAAGGCCATCTGGGATGCTGTATTCAGTCTCACACCCAGAAAGCACATGTCCTGAGAGGGTACTGGACTGGACTTTATTTCGTTCACAGAATACCCCAGGCATCTTAACACTGCCATCACATACTGTAGATGAAGAAGTTCGTCCCCTTCTTGGGCCAGAATCAGGCAGTCGTCCAAATAAGGATAGATTTGTATTCCTCTTAGCCTGAAGAAAGCTACCACTGGAGCCAGAACCTTCGTGAACACTCTGGGCACAGTAGATAAGCCAAAGGGCAATGCAGAGAACTGATAATGTGAAGTCCCAGCCCGAAAACGCAGATACTTCCTGCAACTGGGCCTGATAGGAACATGAAGGTAAGCCTCCTTGAGATCCAGAGTCACCATCCAGTGATCTTTGCCCAGCAGAGGTAAAAGCTGTTGTAACGTCAACATTTTGAACTTGGGAATGTCCAAATATGTGTTGAGGATAGATAAATCCAAAATTGGTCTCCACGTGTTTCCTTTCTTTGGTACTAGAAACAGGCGAGAATAAAATCCTAGGCCCACTTCTGGCAGAGGGACCGGTTGTATGGCCCCTATTTGAAGTAGTAGAGAAATTTGTTTGTGAGCCTCTAGTCTTTGCCTAGGAGGAACGTCCGGCATGCCTTTGAAAGGAGGCAAGGTATGGAAATAAAACTTGTAACCCTGGTGTATGATATCCAATACCCATTTGTCCTGGGTAATCAACATCCAATTTTCCTTGAAGAGTGCTAACCTTCCTCCCAAAGGTGCTGCCAGGCAAGAAGGATCTGGCAGCTGAAAAAGTAGGTCATTGGGCCTGTTTACGAAAGGACTGGCCCCTGCCCTCACCCGAAGATTGTACAGGTGAACTCCCTGTTCTAGGCCTGAAAGAACCCTGAGCTCTGCCCCTACCACGTCTAGATCTACCCCTAGACTGAGAGTCATAAGAAGGATACGTCCACCCCTTAGCAGGCCAATTCCTACTAAACTTCGGAGGCTGAACTTGCAAAAAATCTTTAACAGTCTGCATAGACTTAGCCTTGTCTTCCATTTTCTTCAAGACTGACTCCACAGGTGAACCAAACAACACATCAGACTGCAAAGGAGCATCCAAAATCCTTGTCTTAACATGGTCAGATAAATTCTGATCCTTCAGCCAGGCGTGCCTGCGAAGAACTGAGCCAGTGGCAGCCACCCTAGACGAGGCCTGCACAGCATCAAAACCACACTGTAATGAATGCTTACCCACCTGTTCAGAGACATGCACCAAATCTTGTAATTCTTTACACTCAATGCCTTCCACCAGAGCATCCACCTTAGACTTCAATTGAGAAAGAAGAAAGTTTTGATATTTCAACATATGAAACTGGCAATTCAAAGCCCTCATAGCTAAAGTAGACGATGTATAGACCTTTTTTCCCCATCTATCCAAAGCTCTGGCTTCTTTATCTAGAGGAACCGGATTTTTTACAACAGAGGCCTTGACACCCTTAGGTCCCTGACTAATAGTTTCTGGGTCCGCCCTAGGACTCTTATAAAGATATTTATGAGCCTCAGGCACCCTGTAATACCTATCCGGTTTAACAGGAGCAGGAGGCAGAGAATCAGGATTAAGTGAAGCCTCTGCAAACACATCTTCCACAACATCCAGAACAGGGGGTATAGCTAAGGGCCTATGCTGGGGTAACAGCAAAAATTCCCAAGCCTTTTCCGAGAATCAGAGAAGTCCTGACCTTCCCACTTAAAATGTTCCCTCATAGAATGAAGTGTCTCTGAAAAAGAAAAATCCTCTGGAGGAGAAGCAGAAGGAGTGGAATCATCTGCATCAGAATCAGAATAAGGAGAGTACTCCTGCAGGTCTTCAGCTGAAGACTCTGAAACATCCGAAGCCTGCTCAAAACTTCCCAACTCTGGCTCCACCCTAGGCCTCTTATCAGGAGGGGGCAAAGAACCTCTAATCAGAGTAATCAAATCTTCTGCCATTTTAAGCATGTGCTTCTTAGGCACAGACCCTGCTGAACTAGGAGTGACACCAACAGAAGCTAAAACTGGCCTGCCCCTGGGAGAAGCCTTGGAAACAGAAGGAGAAGGCCTAACCACCCTAGGAAGGGAGGGGAGTACAGTAACTTGAGAAGCCCCTTCAGCCTGACCTGCCTCCTGAGAGACCACCTCCTGTAAAATTAAAGTCTCCCCCTGGGACTCCTGAGAAGTCTCCGTCGGAACCACCGGCTCCACTGAAGCCTCTAAAGAACCGGCGTCCGGAACGGACGACTCATCTTGCCTGGGTTTAACTGCTTTGTCTTTGCGCTTCTTCGCAGAAGCGGGCGCCGGAGAATCCAACGGCATATTATAATTGCACCGCTTCCCAAAGACCAGCCTAGCACAATCTAACCTTCGCTTAATAGTGCGCTTATTGAACCTAGCACAAAAGCGACACCCAACAACGTCGTGCTCAGGCCCCAAACAAGGAATACACAAAGAATGATAATCCCTATGCGGTATCTGTTTCCCACAAGAAATACAGTTATTCACTTTTTCTGACATCCGGTAAAACACTGAGGCAAGAAAAAACCAAAATATTCCCCAACGGGCTACTTAGCCAACTTGGCTTCGGTCTCAAACTCCGAATTCAAAAAATTTCAGAACGCCGAACGGCACTTGCAACGCTGCTTCTGCATCGGACCATGCGGCAAAAAAGACTGAGGAAATGACGTTGGTCATGCGCTTTTGTACCCTGACGTCCTGATGTCAGTTTTAAGCGCCTTGACCGACGTCAGCCTAATACTTTGGTATTCGGGCCGACCGAGGACAGCGGACTACCCATATGTAAGGACTGCAGCAATGTGAGATGAAGAACATCATTTTTCTTTCTCATCCATTGCACACTCAACTTGTGGAGTATATGCACTAACATTCATCATTACACCATCAATTTCCAGCTTCATAAACATCACTCTATCCTGCACTCTTTTCACCTCAAAAACACTCTTAGCATACTGTTCCTTCAGGATAACTCCTATGCCATTTCTCCTCCCATCCACACTATGATAAAACAATTTAAACCCACCTCCAATACACCTAGCCTTACTCCCTTTCCACCTGGTCTCTTGCACACACAATATACCAACCTTCCTTCTGTCCATCATATCGGCTAGCTCTCTCCCTATACCAGTCATAGTGCCAACATTCAAAGTTCCGACCATCACTACCACAGTCCTAGCCTTTCTCCTCTCTTCCTGCCTTCAGCCATGCCTTCCGCCTCTTCTCCTCCTTCGGCCAACAGTAGCCCAATTTCCGCCAGCACCTTGTTGGCTAACAGTACTGGTGGCAGTCGTTGTTAACCTGGGCCTCGTCCAATCCAGTATGTAAATATTTACTGGTGTCCGCATGAATTATTTGGCGAAAGAGAGCAACCCAATTGGCTGATAATACAAAAATAAACAGACTTCCCCAAATGCTTGAATATACATAGAAAGAGGCAATACCAGACGTACCAATACCATTAGCAGTCAAAAGGTACAATTGCTATCAATTTGTGGTAAAATAACATTTAGCACTCAAAGTAAATAGTACACTCAACAATATGGTGCCCGTAATGATAAAGTGCAACAGAGAACCAAGTAACAACTCCAACTTTTAAGCTCCAGTATCAGTAACCACATATATCCACAAAAATTGTGTAGTCCATAATAAGTTTAATTCAATGCATGAAAAATAATCTGTATGAAAAATGGCAAGGAACATATATGTATGTATGTGTGTGTGTGTGTGTGTGTGTGTGTGTGTGTGTGTGTGTGTGTGTGTGTGTGTGTGTGTGTGTATATATATACATATATGAGTCCCCTTCACATGGTTGACATTTCACAATGTAGAAACCCATATAGCCGAGACCATATGATTGACATGTGAAATGTCAACCACGGGGAACCGGCATATCTGAACAGTGCAGAATGGAAAGATTTCCATTCCCGCACTGTAGTGCGATCTCGGAGTTGGTATATTAAAGTTACGAGAGATGTGGGGGGTGCAGGAGGCGTAGTCCCCCACGCTAGCATTTTTTTTGGTCTACTTGTATGCTCGACATTTCAAATGTCGATCATATGGTCTCAGCCATATGGGTTTCGGCACTGTGAAACGTCGATCATATCAAGTAGACCCATAGATATATATATATATATATATATATATATATATATATATACACACATGCATACACACACACACACACACACACACACACACACACACACACACACACACACACACACACACACACACATATATATCTACATATCTATGGGTCTACATTGCTTTATCGAAAATATGGTTCATCGAACGGTATTTTCGATAACTCACTTCCGCGAACGTGCATTCTATCAAAAATGCACTTTTGTGGAGCAAAAAAATAAAAAAAAAATAACACTACACAGTATTATGCATGGGGGCAAGCCCCCCTGCACTCCCCATTTGGGGGGGGCTGCACCCCGCACACCACCG
Source organism: Protopterus annectens (assembly GCF_019279795.1). Classification (NCBI taxonomy): domain Eukaryota; kingdom Metazoa; phylum Chordata; order Ceratodontiformes; family Protopteridae; genus Protopterus; species Protopterus annectens. The sequence goes on from NC_056748.1 coordinate 1,081,967,876, forward strand.
TTCTTTAATATTCTTACTCTGAGATCGCACTTCAGTGGGGAAAAGGGAATATTCCCTTATCCCCACTGTACCACGATCTCAACAAGAGTTACCTTAGTTGTACATCAACAGTATACATTGATGTACAACTAACGTTACATGCTAACTTCATGTTTTTTTTTTCTTTAGCGAAAGTGCATTTTCAACAAAATGCACTTTCGCTAAAGTAAGTTCGACAAAGTACTTTCGACTATACAACTCAGACACACACACACACATATATATATATATATATATATATATATATATATATACACACACATATATATATACATATATATATATATATATATATATATATATATATATACATATATACATATATATATATATATATATATATATATATATATATAGGTCCCCTTCACATGGTCGACAGTTCATATAATTGACACTCATTTGGTCAACAGTTCATTTGGTCGACAAGCAGATTTGCCCCCTTCCCCAATGTTGTGCAACCCTGGAGTTGATATATATAGTTAGGGGTGTGGGGCACAGCCCACATTGGGGTGAAGCCCCCCACCTAAAATGCTTGTCAATCAAATGAACTGTCGACCAAATAAACTGTCGACCATATGAACTGTCGACCATGTCAGGTAGACCCATATACATATATATATATATATATATATATATATATATATATATATATATATATATACACACACATATATATATGAGTCTACATTTCTTGATCGAAATTTCAAAATCTCGAATAAGAAACATAGAAAGCACTTAAGCGAAAGTGCACTACATCAAAACTGCACTTTCGCAAAAGATGATTCAGAGAAGCACATTACAGCAGGGATAAGGAAATATATCCTTGTCTCCACTGTAGTGCGATCTGGGAGTTAGTATATTTAAGTAGGGAGGGTGTTGGGGGCACAGCCCCCCACATGGGGGGGTGCAGGGTGGCTTGCCCCCTGCTAAATATTATTTAAAGTTGTTTTTTTCCCCGATTTGCTGAATCGGCTTTTGCAAAAGTGCACTTTCGATGTAATGCACTTTTGCTTAAGTAGGTTTGTAAGTGTTTCTTGTTTGAGATTTTGAAATTTCGATCAAGAAACGTGGACCCATATATATATTTTATATATATATATATATATATATATATATATATATATATATATATATATATATACACACACACACACACACACACACTATTTTATTTGCATTTGTTTACCGGGATTGTCCACTGGGCCAAAAATAGTCCATTTTCAGAGGTGGCCTGGGGGGAAAAGCTCTCTATTAAAGACAGTACACATAACTATAAAGAATATATAAATAAATAATGGCATGCAGTACATATAATTAGCAGCTTATATTATATGTGTAAAACACTTCATGCAGTCGTTATAGTTCAATTACAAAACTCAGTTACACTCTCTAAGTAAATATTTTAGCAGATTACCTTAATATACAGTAGCATATTTGGGTTGTGATATAGTGGTCAGTTAGGATAAATAGGTATCTGTGGGACTGGTCTATATCAGATAAACATTTGGAATAATTAAATGGTAATAAAATCTTAAGGGTTAGTACGAGAGGGCATCTATAGCAGAAGGTGTTGGCAGAGCATAAACGGAGATATGAAAGGTTAAAACAGAGGAGTAACTAGGGAGGACAGGAGTACTTGTAGATGGTGGAGTTACATTATATGAGATTTGGCTTTTGCACATGTGCACTGCCATAGTGAGGAAAGATGTTGTTTCAGGGATCTCTCAAAGATATTTGCACTACTGGTAGACCTAAATGATGGAGGAAGGGAGTTCCACAGCTTTGCAATGGTAAAGGAGTAAAGCATCTGACTGGCTGAACGAGGAGTAAAACATCTGATTGGTTGAATGAGGAGTAAAGCATCTGACTGGCTGAAACAGGAGCAAAACATCTGATTGGCTGAAACAGGAGTAAAACATCTGACTGGCTGAATGAGGAGTAAAGCATCTGACCGGCTGAACGAGGAGTAAAGCATCTGACTGGCTGAACGAGGAGTAAAGCATCTGACCGGCTGAACGAGGAGTAAAGCATCTGAATGG
>NC_056748.1:1081977453-1082074953 GCF_019279795.1 Protopterus annectens
GCCCTTGTATGCTGGTGCACCAAACCACAGACATATTGTGTGTTTGGATGGGGATCACACCTTTAGGGAAAGAATCCTGAAAGGTCTACAACATTAGGACTGCCCTCATCTCCAGGATGCCAATGTGAAAACTGGCCTCTGAGGTAGACTACGTGTCCTTGACTGTCTTTAACAAATCTGAGTGAGGCTAATTGGGAAAGCTCATTGGCTGAAATCTCATCCACCACTGGAATGTGGCACTCCAGTCTAACACACTCATTTAAAATCTAGCTAGCAGATTAAACGGACGGAGGCTGCCATCGATCCTAGAAGGTGCCAAATGTACCTTGCTGAGGTGCTTTGATGGGAAAGTACTGACAATGTCTGATGCGAAGGGTGTGAATCCTCGATTCTGGTATTCTGGCTAACTGTAGCTTGGTATCCAAGGTGGACTCCAATGAACTCTACGGTTTGGACTGGATGCAGTTTTGACTTTGTGAGGTTGATAGTAATCCCCAACTAGGAACAACGCTGGAACAGGAAGTCTCTGACTTCTATAAGAAGATTCCTGATGTAAGAAGTTACAAGCCAGTTGTCCAGATAAGGGAATACTCAGAACTCCTGCAGTCTGAGATGAGCTGCAACCACTGCCATACATTTGGTGAACACCCAGGGAATTGTGGTGAGACCAAAGAGCAGGGTTCTGAACTGGAAATGACTGTCTCCCAGCCAAAAGTGGTGGAACCTCCCAATGCATCTGCCCATTTTTATAATGACAGCATGCATTCTGGGGGTCTATCAAGCACATCCAATCATCCTTCCTCAAGATAACGGCAGAATGGACTGAATCATGACCATCAAGAACTTTGTGTTTTCCATACTGATTCAGGTGACAAAGGTCCAAAATTGACATCAGGTTCCCAATTTTCTTTGGTACCAAAAAGAACACAGAGTCATCCCTGGACCTGTGCTGGTCAAGTAGAACCTCCTGGAGGACTTGTTTACCTAGTAGCTTTTTATTTCTTGTGCTGCTGCTTTCAGTTGTGTGGGTGGGATATTCAGAAGTTTTCTTGAATAAAAGGGATGACAAAGAAAGGAATTGTATAGCCTCTAGTTATGTTTCTTTGCACCCATACATCTTGGGTGATGGTTGTTGAAGCCACTGGGTGCAGAGACAAGCACCCGACTGCCTCTAGAATGTGGCAGTCATGCAACCATTCAAGAATGCAGAAAACGTCTGTTGGAGAAGGGCCCAAAAGCCTTGAGTCTGTGGTCCACCTCTGTTACAGGGCGATGTCAATTATGATCGTCTTTCGCTGCCTCTAGGAGGGTCTATCACTAAACGCATCTGGGGTGAAGCCTTCACACTTCCAGAACCACAATTACTTACTTCCTTTCTAACTTATAGAGAAAGTCTGTTGAGGGTAGAAATGCATATCCCACCAGCAAACAACGCCTTGCCCTCCGGCTCACTTTTAGACAGGGTATCTAACTTTGGGCCCAACCAATGTGAACCCATCATAAGGGCATTAACGATGGACATCTTGAAGTGTTCCATGGATTTGCAGAGACATATCCAGGTATACTGGCTAACTGCCATTCTGGTGCCTGCTGCTACTGACATGCCAGTGACCACACTGGAAATAAGCAGCATAAAAGTGCTGGACAGGGATGAAACAGTAGCCAACTGCATATCTTTTATTTTCTATCTTCCAAAGACAAGGACCCAGTGAAGGGGCATGAAGAGTTTTTAGTTAAGTCCCTCAAAGTGTGCAATATGGGTCAAGTAGTTCAGCACCCTGAGACAGAATGTTTCTGAAGCATATACCCACTTGCTAAACCTGTTCAATGCCCTGGACTCCCTGTTAGAGGGATGGTCAATAGAGCTTTCCTCAATGAGCTCCTTCTTAGTGGCCATCATTACCACAATAGAATCTACAACAGGACCCTTGCTCTAGAAGGGCCTACCTTTAAGAGAAACTAGGATTTTGTCAGGTTTTCTGGGGATCGGTTCAACCACATCCAGTTCCTTCAATGCAACCTGAAAACGAGGTCAGCCTGTTCTTCAGTGGGAGGGGCCTCCCACTTAGTAGAGTGATAAGCCCCCAAAGCCTCAAGGAATACCGATTCCTCCTAGGAGGAGGCATTGGTGGACCACTCCCCTTTCTGGCAGAGTAGGCCAAACATCTCACAAAAGATGACCTCTTCAAAGGGGGGACCTAGAGGAACCCACCCCTTCATCATTTGGTGAGGGAAGCATGAGGGGAGTCCATGTGCCTCCTTTTGCATGTATGCTTTCAGTGGACTTCCCCACTGAGGTCCTCTGAGGAAGACTGCAGACTAAGAAAGAAAACTGAATAGAATAAAAAATGCTCTCTTTTATTAAAAAACAAAGCTTTCGGGAATGTCCCTTCTTCAGTGTTTGATAAATACATTTAAAATTTAAACACACACATATATATATATATATATATATATATATATATATATATATATATATATATGCAATAAGTCACCACCATATGACACAGCCATCCTATAAAAACACACTACAAACACTTAACTCATTCCCTCCAGGAGAGCTGTTTCGAGTGTGTACCTTTAACTCCCAGTGGCTGTGGCTTCAGCCTTTAAAAAATTAAGTTATCACCTTACAGTACTAACAAATAGTTACTGACAGAGGTCATATATCAATGCAGTTGTGTTTGCCAACATGTATGCTTCAAGATAAAATATTCTGATACCTTGTATGTAGCATGGTTTTGGAATTATTAATGCAAATTTGAACAGGCAATATTTGACGCCTAGAGGAGAAGTAGGAGGTAACTGCAGAAATGCCTGGAGACATCACTCGGCTGTAATAAGTTAAATCCACTTAATTAATTAATTGCCCTTAAAGGGCAATTATATAAAAAAACTGACAAAATATATATCACATCTGTGCTTTTCACTAAAAAATAATATACAGGAAGACTCCAGACTGACAGGGAGACCACAACATGAACTGCCTCTAGACTCTGAGTGCTGGCTGTCTCAATGTGATAGGAAGAAAGGAGAAAGGAGCCAAAGAAATCTGTGGGGGCAGGGGGAGATCTGAGTGGGAAAGGTAAACCTGCTCCCTTTACTGTGAGAGTACTCTCTCAAAGTCCTCGAATACCCATGCCAAGACAGGTTCCAGCATAGCCCCTGAAGAATCTAAAGAACATGACAAGGGCAAATCTGGCTATGAGAAAGCAACCAAGACTTTTATAGTAAAGGTGCAATCCTCCCAGCAGGAGTTGATTCTGACAAAACTGTGGCAGGAGGACAAAATACTAAAAGTGGGAGTGATTCTGGAGAATGAGTATTCATTGTACACCAGGCCGAAGAGGAGTAAATTCATTCCATTATTCAGGGAATGTCGAGATGCAGGTGTGAGATTCAAACGGTCTTCAAGCTATTCTTCCTTGGAGGGACAAAATCATTTTTTTTTTGATGAATATATATTAAGGAGGAAATACAAAAGTTTGTCCAAGAAAAAGTGAGCTGTAAAACAGGAGATTCTGCTTCTTGTTCTTCTGGTAATGAACATCACAGAGAGACTGTACCTGTGAAACCTTTTCCACTGCTTTAATGGAGATGCTGGAGAGAAGGAATGGACCATGAGAGTTGACTAGAAGAATCAAGACTCAAGAATAGGTTGGAAATTAAGCAGAGACAGGATCTGGGAGATGGAGATGAAAAATAATGAACCCAGAAACTTAATGCAGGATTACAATGCAATAATTATATTTGTGAAATATGACAGAACAAGAAAATGTGGAAATATTGGACTTTTTCAGAATATGTTGGACTTGTATGGAAGTCTCGAGTATATGCCCTACTTCATGTCATTAATGCTCGAAAAAATGCTTTGGGGATGGGAAGATCGGGGAGGAAGTTAACTGTAAGTAAAGAAACGTGGTTTTTCTTACTAGTATTATTTTCGTGGGGTACGGTTTTCTTTGCATGCTATACAACAACGTTTTTTTAGTTATTTTAAGTGTAAGGTTCAAAGGGGGGGGGGCTGTTAGAGCTTGCAGAACCAAAGCCAAATCCCAAGGTTGTACCAGTTCTCTAAAGGGAGATTTTAGGTGGATAATCCCTTTCAAGAAAGTCTTACAGAGTCTGTGTGACATAAGTGAAGAATCTTGAAAAGCAATATAGAAATATGAAATGGCAGCTAAATGTACACAAATAGTAGAGGCAGACACCCCAGAGTGGAAAAGATGTGATAAGTAATCCAATACCACTGAGACTGGGGATGACAAGGGGTCTAATTGTTTATTTGCTGCCCATAGAGAGAACCTTTTCCATTTAAGATAGATTAGTCTGAAGGATGATTCATGAGATGCAATAAGAATATTGCGCACAGAGGACGAGAGGTTTTCATGCCTGGCAATCATTGGAAGTGGAGAAACCAAGCTGTTAGTTTCAGGGTTGTTAGACTGGGGTGAATCAGACCCTGCGGATGGGAGATCAACATCGAGGATGGATTGAGGATCCACGGCTGATCTAGCAGGTGAGGCCAGAGGAAGGGAAACCAGACTTGTCAAGGCCAATATGGAGCAATAAGGATCACTTTGCTCTTCAACTGTCGTGCTTTCTTCAGAAATTGGAAGATGAGGGGAATAGGAGTATAAGCACAAAAAAGACCCGAGGGCCAAGCGTGGACTAGAGCGTCCCTTGGTGACTGTCCCCGAGGGGGGACTGGGGCAAAATAGTTGCTGCACTTGTAGTTGGTTGGGGAGGCAAATAGGTTGCAGCAAGGCTGGCCACAGCGGTTGAAGATTTTTGCCTCTAACACAGGATTGAAGGACCACTTGTGAGGTTGTAGAATGCCCTTGCTCAATTTGTCCGCTATCACATTGGAGGTCCTGGGAATGTGCGTTACAATTAGAAAGCGGTTGTAAGCTATCAGCCGTTGCCATATTCTCAAGGCCTCTTGGCATAATGGGTAAGATCTGAGGCCCCTTGTTTGTTGATGTACCAGACCACTTATATGTTGTCTGATTGGATCCCAATAATCCCTGACGGAAGGATGGAGTGAAATGCTTGCAACACTAGAAGCAGTGTCCTCAGTTCCAGGACACTGATATGCAAAAGGGCCTCTGCCTCTGACCAAGTGTCTTGGACCGAGTTTCCCTGACATAACCCCACCACCCCATCTGGAAGGCATACGCGGTCACCATGGCTATCGGTTGATAGGGACTGAAAGGGTGAGACCATTGCTGGGGATTTCAAGTCATCCAGCAGAGTAAATCTTGCTTGCATCTCTGAGTTACACTTATCTGAAAAGACAAAGGATGTTGTAGAGGGTACCACTGAGTGAGAAGCAGCCACTGAAGGAAGCCTCATGTGGAATATGGCTAGAGGAACAATGGTGATCAAGGCTGCCACTGACCCCAATAGCTGGAGTATAGATCGAGTGGGAGATCTGTGGTGGCAGAGCAGTGGTTGAACTTGTTGTCTTATTCTCTGAAGTCTGTGTTCTGGAAGGGATGCTGTGCAATTTCTCTTGTCCAACAGTACCTCTATAAATTCCAAAGACTGAGTTGGGGTGGTGTTGGATTTCTCCCAGTTTTTAGTGATTCCCAGGCTTTGAGCTGTAAAGAGAGTATACTGCAGGGCTTCTTCCAGTAGACGCTTGGTGGGGGCAGTGAGGAGCCAGTCGTCTAGATATGGAAACGCCTGGAATCTTTGAAGTCGCAAGTGAGCAATAACCACTGCCATGCATTTTGTGAACACTCTGGAGGATGTAGAGAGACCGAAGGGCAGGGCTCAAAATTGGTAGCAACTAGCTCCTATGCGGAAGCGGAGATATCTTCTAGAGTGTTTGTCCATTTTTATGTGGTAATACGCATCTTGAAGATCTGCAGAGCACATCCAATCTTCTTCCATAAGAGGAAGGATAGACTGAACCATGACCATCTGGAATTTCTCTGTTTTTACAAATTTGTTTAGTGTACTGAGCTCCAGAATTGGCCTCCAGTCCCCTGTCTTTTTTGGCACTAAAATGAACCTTGAGTAAAAAACGGATCCTATCTGGTCTTGGGGGACCATCTGGATGACTCTTTTTTTTGTAGCAGCTTTTGATTTCATGTGCTGCTGCTTCCCTTGACTGGGTGGAATGTCAGGTAATACTCTTGATGAGATTGGGAAAAGATGGAAGGGGATACGATAGCCTCTGGATATTAGCCTTTGTACCCAAGAGTCGGTTATATTTTGCCAGGCAGCAGGGTACAAGGAGAAACAACCCCCGACTGCTTCCAGAGGTGAGCAGTCAGGCAACACTTCATGAGCACAGATAGGGTTGGCCAGAGAAGGAATCTCTAGAACCCCGGTTTCACAGACAAGCGCTGCCCCGAAAGGGGCATCTTCCATTGGAGTTTTCCCCCTATGCCTCTAGGGGATAACTCGGCATGTGCATCCCGGAATGAGCCCTTTGATTTCTTGTACCACATCTTTCCGCTCCTCTGATTTCTGGAGTAGAATCGCTGAGGAGTGGAGTGTCTGACACCAATGACAGACAGGGTCTAGCCATCTTTTTCACACCTTGCCAGCGTATCTTTGACTTTAGGGACAAACATAGAAGTGGCCTCTATGAGGACATTAATGAAAGAAGCCTTAAAGGAGTCTGCAAAGTCGCAAAGGTGCATCCAGGCATTTCGCTGGTGACTATACCAGCACCTGCTGCTCTAGCCACCCCTTCCTTTGCGTGAGAAATAAGACACATGGAAGAATTGGAAATGGGCTCTAGGGTGGCTATCTGAGAAGCCACATTGTCATGGACCTCGTCAGAAACAGCTCCTGCCAAGGTTTCAGAGAGCTGGTTGATAAGATCTCGCTGAAGCCTGGTAAAATGCGCCAAATAATTCAAAGACCTTATGGCGAAGGTCGATGAAGCAAACACACTCATCCCTAATCTGTCAATCGCCTGGGACTCCTTATTGGGCAGGTGGATAGTTTGGCTCTCTTCTGCCAAATCCTTCTTAGTTGCAGCTGCTACCACCATAGCATCTACTTGAAGACCTTGTGACCAATGTGGGTGCTCAGATCGGGGTGATAATATTTTATCTGGTCTCCTAGGTATCGCTTCCAAAATGTCAGGAGCCTTCCATGCGCACTGGACAATGAGGTGGACGAGCTCATCGACAGGCAGGGTGACTCAGTGGAGTCCATGTGCTTCCTCTTACATGATGCTTTGCGGGGTACTTCCTCAGTGGGAGGTTCTGGGGAAGACTGCAAAGAGGGGGTCTACCGAAGAGGAGAAACCTGAGGCTCTTGTGGTGTCTGATGGTTGAGGCTTGTGACAGTTACGGCACAAAGGGGGGGAGAGGACTCCAACATGTGAGCTTTTGCCAGCAGAGGCAAGCGCCCTCTCCATGGCCTGGAAGGCTGGCCCACCCAAGGAGGAATGGGAGCCTGGAACTGAGCACAACCTCAGAACTGGGGTCACACCCTACCCCAATGAGCCAGCCCCCAGACAAGGAGTCTTAAGAGGACCGTGAACCATAAGAAAGAGAAGATCCCCTGGAGGGTGCCATAGAAAAAAATGGCATGGAGCCGGGAATGCCCTCCCCCATGGCACAGCCACCGGCCTGAGAAGAGCCCAATGTCCAGTGCACCAAGGGCCACAAGGATGACTCTGGTTCCAAAGTGAGATCCACTATTGGAGCCAGAGGAAAGGAAGTTGCTGTCAGTGTAATAGGCTTCGAAACCTGAGTAGAAGTCGAAGGAGGAGATATATGTTCAACTGAATGAGGGAATGTGGACTTTGATGGTTGGGAGAGACCTCTGGCCACAAGCAATTGGTCAACAAGCTGCAACGCATCCTGTTCAGAAAGACTCTTGGTTGACCTCATGGAGAAAGCTGATGGCGATTCTGGCCTTTCTAGGAAAGGACTATATTGGCTGCCAGCAAATGGATTCAGTGAAGGAAAATATTTGATCTTTGCTAATTTAATAGGTGCACAGCCTGGAGCTGAGGATGTCTGCACTGAAGAAAACTGTGTGGAAGTAGTCTGTGCCGACGATGTCAGCGCCATAGTAGTTGAAAGATGTCTGCACCGTAAAGGCAAAAGTCTGCCCCGAAGGGTACGGTGCAGTAGTGAAAAGTGTCTGCACTGGCAATAAGGACAGTGCCAAGAAGGACTGCACCAAAGCACATGCCAGTGCTGAAAATGTCTGTGCCATGGAGTACAGAAGAGTCATATTTGGAGCCAAAGGTGATTGTACCAACGGTGCCGAAGAGGACTGAACCTATATGGACAGTGCTGGTAAGGACTGCGACAGAGCTGTCTGGACTGTAGTTGCCTGCACTGGGAACTCTGGTGCCGGTATCAATAAAGGAAACATGGCTGTAGTCAGAATCATTTGGAGTGGTGCCGAGCCTGCAGCCGACAGGGTCACAGGTAGCAGTGCCGAAGTAGTAATTAATATCACTTTCTTATGAGTCGACTCCCTACGATCTCAAGAGGGAGACAGGAGCAATTTCGATGAAGAAGAAGAATGCCTCTTGCAGGGTTTAACAGGAGAGGGTGAGCCCTCCAACCCAGAAATAGCCTCAGAGAAAGGAGACTTGAGGAGACCTTTCAAAATTAAATTATTCTTCCTCTCGTTGAGAGTCCTGGTAGAGAAATTTTTACAAATCCCACAAGAGGATCCACAGTCAGGTGGGAGACAGTCAGACAAGTAGACACATGTCATGGCCATCAGAAAGCGGCAACTTACGACTGCAATCTACACTGCTTGAAACCAACGCTACTTTTCTTATCTGACATAACTGGTGTCGAGTAGAAGAATAGTACCAAAAAGAAGAAGAAAGGCTACCCAAAAAGGGTAAGAAGAGAAAGGAATTACCAACGATGGTAATGAAGAATTACCACAAGGTAAGAAAGAAGGGTAATAAAGGGAAACTACTAAAGGGAGAGAGTCTAAAGTATACGATAGGGAAGGAAGATATTGGTATAAACCTTTGAGAAAATGTACAGAAAGAACAATGTATAAACTTTCAAAAAATTAGACACTTAGCTGAGAGAGTGGCTTGACATGGCTGTACAGCAACGCTGCAAACGAGATTTGAGGTAACATGGAGCAGAGCATTCTGGGTAGGACCTTGGCTTGAGAGTTTTTAGCTGATGCAAGCTTGATATTGGCCGGCTCGGTTCCAAGGACGGAACCGATAACTCATCAGTAAGGCATGAATGAAGATTAACAACATCAGATCAAAAAGTTTTATAAGATGTGACATAGGCTCAAATGGATATGACAAGAAAAACTATATAAAAGTTCAACCTACCAGTGTATGCATGTAACACAAAAGCTGGAACTAGGCATTTAACAAAAAATGTGTTATACATAAAAGGTGGGAATAATAACTTTTTTATACAATGATGCTTTCTGTAATGTCTTTAAACGTCAATGCTCTCACAGATAAATCCAGAAAAGAAAGAATAGTAATCTATATTAAAAATGTAGAGTGCAAAAAGATATGTTACAGGAGAGACACTTGGAAAATACTGAATGTGTGAATTTGATAAAGGTTTTCAGGATGGTTGTTCAGAGGAATATCTGGGACAAAGAAAAAGAGGAGTACTTATATTAATTGCAAGAGGCGCTCCAATAGTGATAGAGGATAAAAAAAGATAATAATGACAGATTTGTAGTGCTAAGGGGCTACTGGCAAGGGAGGAGGATTACACTGGCATATATTTATATTACACCTAAAACTGCTATAATGGAGCTTAAGAAACTTCTGGGAGAAATAATTAGTTTTCAGCAAGGATTATTACTTATAGGTGGGGACTGGAATTTGGTTTCCAGCAGTGAAGATGTGTCTGGGGGGGGGGGGGGGGGCAGAAGGGAAAGTATAACAAAGGAGGGTAGATTTTTGAAGAAATTTATGAAAATATTTGGCATGGAAGATCTGAACTCAGTAGTAGGAGTGCAGAGTGAAATTATATATCATTCCCCAAGAACATGTGCATTTAATTGAAGGTTTTGATACATACCCAATAATTATTTTAGATCATGCACCAATAATAGCTAAAATAAAAACACATGGTAATGAAATTAAAACTTGATGCTGTCTCTCCCACTTATCTGTTAAAAAGAGGAATTTAAGGAATGGGTAGTGGAGATAACTCATGAGCTATTCAAGAGGATAGAAATCGCTTCTGAATATATAGCTAGGGAGTGAGTTAAAATGTAGGTGGAAATTAAAGAAAGGGAGCTATTGTTAAGAAGTAACAATTACTTAGAGGGAATGGCAGATGTTAAACATATTGCAAAACAGGGGGAATATCACAGAACAAGAGGAGGATCAACTGCAGAATGCTAAACAGAAAATAAGGGCTTACCTCTATAATATACATGAGTTTAGACAGATGTTAGATAACACTAGAGCACAAAAACCTTTAGCACAATGCCTCAAGCCAGAAAGTAGACAGCGCTGTCACCAAGCTTAGGGAACTTATAGCAAAGTAAGGTAACAAGACTGCCTGTAGATATATTAGAAATATTTCAGAAATTCTATGAAAGTCTGTATAAAGCAGAGAAATATGGAAATAAAGAAGAGATGCAAATGGAAATGTTTATAGAAGAATTAAATATGCCAAGATTAGGGGTAGATGAGGCTCATTTACAAACTCTTAGGATAGAAGAGTTGAGATAAAAATTGTGATGTATAACCAACCTACAGGAAAGGCCTCAGGAATAGATGGTATTCTTGTGGAAGTTTGGAAGCTATGAGGGGAAAAAACTGATGAAGATCTGGAAGGTTTTGTTTAACAGTATTTTAAGAACAGAAGTACCAGCATCCTGCAAGAAAGCTGTGGTAGTTGTAATACATAAAGAGGGTTAAGATCCACCAGATCCAGCTTCATACAGGCCCATTTCAATAATAAACCATAATTATAAAGTGTTCATGTCTATAATGGCCAAAAGAATGGCAAATGTAATGCCAAAACTGATATAAATTGATCAGTTGTGGTTTTATGGAGGGGAGGAAAACATTTGACAACATTAACAGAACACTGATGATCCAGAGGAAAGCAGAATGTAAGAAAGTACCATTGCTGTTGGTGAGTCGTGATGCACAGAAAGCACCTGACAGAGTAAGCTGGGACTTTTATGAGCAGGGAAATGGAAGCATTTGCATTTCATGAAAAAATTATAAGGCTGATTAGGAGGATATATGAGGGATCAGAGGCATAAATTAAAGTGGGTGGAGTCCTCTATGATAATTTCTACTTGAGCAGAGGAACCAGGCAGGGGTGTCCTTTTCCCCCCTTTGTTATTTGCATTATATTTAGAACCACTGGCAAAGAAAATAAGGGACTCAAGGATATAACTGGTATGGTAGTCAAGAAAAGCTGGCTCTATCTGCAGAAGATATTATTTTATACCTGACAAACCAGAAATAGGCATTATAGTGTTGTGGAACATTTTGAGACAGTTTCATATCTTTTTGGGATAAAGCATTAAATGAAGCTAAAACAAAGGCAATAGAGGTAAATTATGTACCAACATATGAATTAGTTGTGCAATATCCATATTTATGGGGACATGATAAAATGAAGTATTTAGGAGCATGGATTAAAAATGATTCTGTTGTAGCAACTAAGGATATGTGGGAAGAGGCTAAACAAAAGATAATACAAAAATTGAGAAAATGGAAGCCTTATTATATGGATATGAATAGTAAGATACAAGCTGTTAAGATGTTTTTAGTCCTATTAGTGTTACGCACAAGTCAGCCAAGAGGAGAAGTTGTGGATAGCAATTAATAAAGAGGTGAAGGACTTTATCTGGGAGGGGAATATGGCAAGAGTTAAGTGGGATCACTGGATTCTTCCAGTACAACAGGGTGTATTTGGATTACCCGATTTGAAGGGGTATTTCAGAGCTACACAATTAAGGCTGCTATACAAAGCACAAGCAAAAAGCTACAACTCAAAGTGGCATCTACTTTTCAGAAGTGCAGGCAAACATAGGAGGATTGTGGCTGACAAAGTTTGCAGATGACTGCAAACTGGGCGCCATAGTTGAAAATCCATCTGACACAGATATCCTTCAGAGAGGTCTCATAGAAACGGATAACTGGTGTCAGAGCCATGGCCTTAAGCTAAACGCCAAAAAATGTATAGTCATACCCTTTGGTAAAAACAAGGTAACCCCAAGTTACCACATAGGTGGCATCCCATTAAGCACAGAAGAGGTTATCCGGGACCTGGGGACCCAAGTTGACAGTAACCTTTCTTTTGACACTCACATTGCCAAAGTGGTTAGGAGGACCTTCTACATTGCCCACCTGATTATGAAGGGGTTCACATCCAGATCAAGGGAGGTCATTGTTCCCCTGTACTCTTCACTTATCAGACCAATGATTGAGTACAGTGCCCCATTCGGAATGTATCTTACCCGACACCTGCAGCAATTGGAAAGACCCCAAAAGTTCCTCACCAAAAGGATAAAGGGGCTCAAAAATATGCCATATGCTGCCCGACTGAAGAAACTCCAGCTCTATTCAGTTGCATACCTTCTGCTCAGAGGTGACCTGTGCCTGACATACAAGGCCATGTCCAACCCGGAATTAATGGACATGCTCCACCTCAAAAAATCCAAATCCACCAGAGCCACAAGAGCAAGAGACTTAAACCTCAACACGTATATAAATAGGACGTGCTGGAGGGACAGATTCATCACCCAGGGACTCCCTATGCTGTGGAACAGAATCCCGGTCCATGTGAGACACAGCACCTCACTGGCTCTGTTCAAGAAGAATCTTGACCAGTGGATGGGAGATCGTAGGTTTACCCCGGTGATCATCTCTGTATCACTGCTGGACAGAGGCACGGCAAACTAATGGGTATAGTATTCTTCAACCTAAGGGGTGGTGAAAGCCACACAACTCTGGCTAGGCTTATAAATGCCCTAGGGCAGATAGCCTAGTAGGAACCAATGAACTTATGAAAGGGATGATGATGAAACAGGGGAGGAAGCCCAAAACAACAAGGAGAGACTGGGATTTTGGATGCAGGCCCTTAAGGAGAGTAACAATAATAATACAGAGTATTACATCCGTAAAGTTGCAGAAAATATCTAAGAACTAAGCCAACACAGAAATGGAGATAGGAGATTCTGCCAATATGGATGACTGCAATTAGGGACATAGACAATAAGCAAGAGGGATCTGGAATTTACTGGCAAAAACTGGCAAAGGAACCAAGGTAATGGTAGCAAATAACTATAGAGGGAAAGATGACAGAATGGGAAGGCGCAAATAATTTATTTGGACTGCAGGTTAGAGATTGCCTTCCCTATCAAGGACTGATATCAGATTATAGGCAAAGAGAAAGAAATAGGTGGGTCCTAAATGAAAGACCAGCACTGGTACAGTTTTTAGTAGAATCTGAAACAGAAGCTGCCATTAAAAAGGAATAATCAGTAGAGAATATAACATATTGTATAACTATAAGAATCGATTAGAGGAGGTTAGAAGGAAATGGGAAGAGAGACTGGATACGAAATTCACAACAAAACAATGGGAGAATGTATGCACGTCTCCCAAACACACAACAAAACAATGGGAGAATGTATGCATGTCTCCCAAACACACAACAAAACAATGGGAGAATATATGCATGTCTCCCAAACACACAACAAAACAATGGGAGAATGTATGCATGTCTCCCAAACATACAACAAAACAATGGGAGAATGTATGCATGTCTCCCAAACATACAACAAAACAATGGGAGAATGTATGCATGTCTCCCAAAAATACAACAAAACAATGGGAGAATGTATGCATGTCTCCCAAACATACAACAAAACAATGGGAGAATGTATGCATGTCTCCCAAACATACAACAAAACAATGGGAGAATGTATGCATGTCTCCCAAACATACAACAAAACAATGGGAGAATGTATGCATGTCTCCCAAACATACAACAAAACAATGGGAGAATGTATGCATGTCTCCCAAACATACAAAACAATGGGAGAATGTATGCATGTCTCCCAAACATACAACAAAACAATGGGAGAATGTATGCATGTCTCCCAAACATACAACAAAACAATGGGAGAATGTATGCATGTCTCCCAAACACACAACAAAACAATGGGAGAATGTATGCATGTCTCCCAAACATACAACAAAACAATGGGAGAATATATGCATGTCTCCCAAACACACAACAAAACAATGGGAGAATATATGCATGTCTCCCAAACACACAACAAAACAATGGGAGAATATATGCATGTCTCCCAAACATACAACAAAACAATGGGAGAATATATGCATGTCTCACAAACACACAACAAAACAATGGGAGAATATATGCATGTCTCACAAACACACAACAAAACAATGGGAGAATATATGCATGTCTCACAAACACACAACAAAACAATGGGAGAATATATGCATGTCTCCCAAACACACAACAAAACAATGGGAGAATATATGCATGTCTCCCAAACACACAACAAAACAATGGGAGAATATATGCATGTCTCCCAAACATACAACAAAACAATGGGAGAATATATGCATGTCTCCCAAACACACAACAAAACAATGGGAGAATATATGCATGTCTCCCAAACATACAACAAAACAATGGGAGAATATATGCATGTCTCCCAAACACACAACAAAACAATGGGAGAATATATGCATGTCTCCCAAACACACAACAAAACAATGGGAGAATATATGCATGTCTCCCAAACACACAACAAAACAATGGGAGAATATATGCATGTCTCCCAAACACACAACAAAACAATGGGAGAATATATGCATGTCTCCCAAACATACAACAAAACAATGGGAGAATATATGCATGTCTCCCAAACACACAACAAAACAATGGGAGAATATATGCATGTCTCCCAAACACACAACAAAACAATGGGAGAATATATGCATGTCTCCCAAACACACAACAAAACAATGGGAGAATATATGCATGTCTCCCAAACATACAACAAAACAATGGGAGAATATATGCATGTCTCCCAAACATACAACAAAATCTACAAGATTTAAGAGTTTTGCTGTGAAGTGTGTACATAGATATTTTTATACCCCAAAGACTTTTTCCTCAGGTAGACAGCAAATGTTGGAGGTGTGATGGGGAAGGAAGAGGTAATTGGGAACATATTTTCTGGGAGTGCAGTGATTTGGCAGACTTTAAGGATTCCCTGCAGATTGCATCATCGCAGATGCTGGGTGGGCAGATTGGTGTGACAAGGGAGATGATTTTTTCTGAGTTATGACACAGAATCAGAGTTGCCTAGATATGGTAAGGCGTTGCTGTGTCTAATTATGGTGGCTGCCAAAAAAAATAATTACTAGAAAATGTGAATCAAAATCTAAACTAACTATGCTATAAGTAGTGAATATAGTAACAGTTCTGATCATTAGAAAAAAAGTAGCAGCAAACTACACAGGGAAAATGGGAATTGTGGGAATAATACATACAGAGGAAGAATGAGGTTTAAAAGAAGGCAGGACTTAATGAGGTATGTAATGTTTGACTGAAGATGAATGGGTAGATAATAAGTGATGTATAATATTTGCAAATGGGAGTGTATCAGTATGGTTTGTGATGCAAAATGCTTTGCAACTAGGATTGTGTCAGTGTGGATTGTTTTCATTTATATAAATGTATGATTACCTACGTCATAAGTGATGGTTTAATAAAGATGTTGCATGTTTAAAAAAAGGTAGGAATTAAATAATTTATGTAATGTTACTTAGGTTATATGATATATAGCAATATATGTGAAGTATTCTGTTGGGAAACGTGAACTTGTTAATATAGTTTGATTGCTTTTATATAAATGCAAATGTGCCTATATCACAAGTGATAATTCAATAAAGGTGTTAAAAAAGAACCTGCCAAGGGCAAGCTCTGAAAACCCATCCGTCTCAGCTCCAAAGCCAATGCTGAAATTGAGATTTGGACAGCGGGAGTGATAAGAGGAAGGGATGGATCCAAAAGCTTTGCAGTCAACCCTGACCCCATGGGATGGATCCAAAAGCTTTGCAGTCAACCCTGACCCCATGGCTCCATGACCCATCAAGATTTGAAGTATTCAGAATTGAAAAGGTCAGACAGAGTTGATAAGTCCAGTCCTTTGGATCAAATTCATGCAATCCCTGGGGTGCACTCATTTCCAAGTGGCTTGAATTCAAAGGTCGGATCAGAGAAGAAAAGATGATCAGAGGGGGAAGATGGAGGCAAATCCCAACCCTTCAACAGAAGATGGCACCATGAAAACCTTCATCTGGATCAGGGACCGCAAAAACTTCCTCCTCATTCTGTTGACATCAGTCTTGGAAAACCTCCTGCAAGACCACACTAATCTAAGACATGAGGGTCTTGACACACTCAAAGGATCTTTCTTGCAGGAAAGGTGATTTAAGCCTAGGGCTAACAGGTTCCAGAGAGATCCTGGGACCTGAGAATGAAGGAGTAGGAGATCCAAGCCTGACAGGATCCACATGAAAAATCTGATGGCTTGGAATGTTTGGAGCTGGACCAGGCAGACCTGATCAGTCCAGGGGAATGCTTTCTGGAAGAGTCCTTCTCTTTGTGTTTCTCCTTCTCCCATTCCTTGTCTTTCTCCTTAGATTTCTCCCATTTGTTCTTATCTGAGGCCTTCTTTGACCAAGGAGAAGATGATGACTGGGATGGGGGAACTTCTCCCTCTGTGGCAGGGAAAAGCCCCTTCAGCACAAGTCTGTTAGGCCTGTCCATCAAAGCTCTTACCCTAAAGGCGGAAAGGGCAGAGCAATCCTTGTTGTGGTGCAATGCTTGTAGACAATATACACTTTTATAATGGGCATCCTAGTTAGGTATTTTATGCCCTAAAAAACACACATTTTGAAGCTGGATGGCTTATCTCTCATCCTGGCACTTAAGGAAAAGAATGCCAAAATATCAGTAGCAGTAGCAACACTAGACTAACAACCACAAAATGTTACTTAAAGACTGTCTAGGCATAAAACAATCTAAGTATTCAGTCCTAACCACTACCTGAAGACGGGAGGGAAAGACAATGACTCTATACAAAATACTCAGAAAAGTGTTTTTAGTTTAAATGATAGGGAAGAATAAAAAGGAGAAAAAAAAACTACAGCAAAAACAATCCAAGGGGAGGAGAGGTATGAAAAAGTACCTCCAAAAAGCCAGAGCCAACAGATCTGCAGCCATAGCAATCAAGCAGCAAACCAGAACTGAGGAAACTCAGTCCTAGGAAGTGAAATATTAGTAAAGGGAGGAGTCTGAGCCTTGGATCCAAACTCTTAAGAATGTTTGAAGATGAATCTGAAGCACATATACATTGAGGACAGACAGAAGAGACAACATAGGTTCATAGGTTGGTACTAGGCTATCAGCCCTAGGGCCTATACAAGCCTAGCCATAACAATTCCCTGGCTATTTCTTCCCACATTAGTTACTTTCCTGGACCCCTGTCTAGCAGGGCGACTGACGTGATCCCTGGGGTGAATTTCCTTTCTCCCATCCAATCGTCAAGGTTCCTCTTGAAGAGGTCCAAAGAGGCACTCTGCTTGACATGTATGGGCAATCTATTCCAGAGTCTGGAGAGTCTCTGGGTCAGGAACCTATCCCTCCAGCATGTTTTGTTTATTGTGATGACAAGGTTTAGATGCCTGGGCGTGTAGCTCTGAGGGATTGGGATTTCTTTAAGTGTAGCATGTCCAACAGCTCTGGGTTTGACATGGCCTTGTATGTTAAGCAGAGATCGCCTCTGAGTAGACGATATGTGACAGAGTATAGCTGGAGATTTTTAAGGCGGTCAGCATAGGGCATCTGCTTTAGGCCTGTGATTCTTTTAGTGAGGTATTTCTGAGGCCTTTCCAGTTGTTGCAGATGTCTTGAGAGGTACATACCAAATGGGGCGTTGTATTCTATAATGGGTCTAATGAGGGATGAGTACAGTGGGACAATGACCTCCTTTTTTCTGGATGAAAAGCCCTTCGTGATGAGGTGTGCCACATAGGATTTCCTGACTGTTGTGGCGATGTGGTTATCGAAGGTGAGACCACTGTCCACCTGTGTCCCTAAGTCTCTTATCACACTTTCTGTGTTTAGTGTACTGCCACCTATATGGTAATTCATGGATAGATACATGTTTTTTCCCAAAGGGGATAACAATACATTTCTTGGCATTGAGCTTTAGCCCATGGCTCTGGCACCAAGCATCTGTTTCTCTAAGGCCCTTTTGTACAGTATCCACATCATTTGGGGATTCAATAATGGCTCCCAGTTTGCAGTCATCTGCAAACTTTGTTAGCCAGAGTCCCTTAGTGTTGACCTGTACTTCAGAGAAGTAGATGCCAAACAAGAGCGGCCCCAGGAGTGAACCCTGAGGTACTCCACTTGTCACTTGCCTGGAGCTGGATTTGGAGTCGGCTACTTTTACAGTGTGGGTTCTATCAGTAAGCCATTTAGCAACCCATTGGGTGACATAGGGATTAATGCCCAACTTATTAAGTTTATCTATGATTCCAGAGTGGGGGATGGTGTCAAAGGCCTTGGCAAGGTCTAGATAGGCTGTGTGGACCACCTTACCCTTGTCCATGGCTCTGGAGACGGATTCAAAGAAGTCAATCAGGTTCAGGAGACAAGATCGGCCCTTCACAAACCCAAACTGGGTGGGGTCCAGTGTTTGAAGGTTGCCAATGTCTTTGTTTATAAGTTCCATGATAATACGCTCCATGGCCTTGCAGATAAGGCTTGCCAGACTGATGGGACGGTAGTTTCTGGGATCCAAGGTGGATCCCCCCTTGTGGATTGGGATAACTGTAGCTCTGCGCCACTCAGTGGGTACGAAACCTGAGGTGAGGCTATGATTAAACATGACACTTAGGTGAGGTGCCAGTTCATATTGTAGTTCATGTAGTACACAGCCCGGGATGTCATCTGGTCCCATGGATGCTGTATTCTTGGCTTTAGAGAGTGCATTTTGTACCTGTGTGGCCGTTATTACTGGAATTTGGCAATCTTCCGGTATTGAGATGGGCCATTTAGGGGGTGAGAGTGGGGTGAAGTTGGCACTGAATCAATCTGCCAGGATATTGGCAATATCCTTCAGATCAGTATATTTAATGCCATTCTGTTTTAGCTCAGAGCAGATCTGAGCATTGCCATTTAGATTCTTGACATAGTTATAGAATGCTTTGTGGTTGTCTTTGGAATCTTTGGCAATTTTATTTTCCTAACTAGCTTTGGAGGATTTTATGAGGCATCTCAGTTTCTTACTGAGGCTAGTAAGGGAGTTTTTTGCATCCTGGGATTTTCCTCTTTTCTGAAAAGTTTCTTCCTTTTGTTGTAAAGTTTGTTTATGGCAGGGGACCACCAGATTGGCTTCCTTTTTTGGATGAGAGCATTTTGGTTCTATTTGGGATGGCACGATTCATGCATGAGTGGATGTGCTCGTACAGTGCCTTAGTGTAGGATTCAGCAGTTGAACTTTCAGTTCCCGTCTGCATGGGTGTCATGAAGTTGGTCACTTCTGACTTGAGTAGCATGAAGTTGGCTTTGGAGAAGTTTTTTATGGTGGTTTCTTTACTGCGGGTGGGGTGGGATGTGGATGTTAAGGGTGATTAGCTTATGGTCAGACCTGACTAACGAGGGGGTGACCATAGGTATGGAGCATTGATTTCCCATGTTGGTAATGACCAGGTCTAGGATATTGGAGCCCCTGGTGGGACTATGGATTAGTTGGATCCAGGGCGTTGGAATTTATGAATTCCAAGAACCGTTGCGCAAAGGTGTTGGGACATGAGTAGTTTTCCCAGTTAATGGCAGGGTAGTTAAAATCACCCAGTATTAGGGTGTTTGGTTCTATCTTAATATTTTCCAGTATGTTTAGAAAGGTGTAGTGAGAATCTTGGGGTATGGTGGGGGATCTCTGTAGCAAGCTACAATTTGGATTGCAGTCTTACCTAGTGTTAGTTGCACTTGGAGAATTTCAGACACATTGTGTTGGCCAACTAGCCTGGTGGTGTGAATATCCTTGGTGAATATTGACACTCCTCCACCTTTAGTGTTTCGGTCCTGGTTTGGTGGTCGAAAAGTGTGGTAAGAGTTGTAGCCTGGTATTGCAGGGGTGCTCTCTGGAGCCTTGAACCAGGTCTCAGTTACTGCACAGATATCCATGTTCTCCATTTTTAGGAGTGCCTCGAGAGAGTGCATTTTGAGGTTTAGACTTCTAGCATTGAGTAGCATTACCTTCAGATTTTGCATGCTTGTACCTGTTACGGTGGTGGTTTTGTCCTTTGAAGTTTGCCTAAAAAAGGCACTATAGGGGTGGCAAGAGCCTTAGCCAGTAACCTGAATCCCAGGGGCATAACATAAATACAGCACATAGGATATGTGGATAAGAAGACATGATTTAAATATGTCTGCTATGTCCCTCCAGATAAATACAGTGCCAGTCTGATAGTAAGAAGGTGGGTGGGTTGTAGAATCAGATGACATTCTTCTAATACTTTCTGCCTGCAGAGTAATCTTTGATGAGATAACATCTGAAGGTTTTTTTTTTTTTTTAAATCCAGACAGATCACTTGCACTGGTACTAATTTCATCACACTCGGCTATTACCTGGTCTAAGAAATGCAGGAGGTTTCATTTGCAGCTAGCCTTAGTAACAGATCCATGCTGGTTTGGGTAATTTCATCACACTCAGCTATTACCTGGTCTAAGAAATGCAGGAGGTTTCATTTGCAGCTAGCCTTAGTAACAGATCCATGCTGGTTTGAATAATTTCATCACACTCGGCTATTACCTGGTCTAAGAAATGCAGGAAGTTTCATTGGCAGCTAGCCTTAGTAACAGATCCATGCTGGTTTGGGTAATTTCATCACACTCAGCTATTACTTGGTCTACGAAATGCAGGAGGTTTCATTGGCAGCTAGCCTTAATAACAGATCTGTGCTGGTTTGGGTACAGGTACTGGTCTTAATTTTGAAAGACCTCAAAACATTCTCTTTGGATATTCTCCATCACCTTTTCTACTACTGCCATCAAGTTAAATGGTGTGCAGTTATACTGAATTTGTCCTGGTAACTTCCTACTCTTTAAACAAGAGATTGGATTCCAGTCATCTGGAGCTTGTCCACTGATCACAGACCTAGTAAAGACATCTGAAAGTGGTTCTGTAGGGTGGTTTCTACTCAATTTCTCCCTCTCTGCAGCAACAATTGCCAAAATACTTCAATTTCAACCAAGTGCCAGACTAAAGGGGGGTGCAGTGGTGCAGCAGTTAATGTCGCCTCAAACAAGAAGTTCTCCAGTTTGATTCTTGGCTGGGGTGCCTTGTGTGTGTAGTCTGCACATCCTCCCTGCATTCAAGTGGTTTCCTCCTGGTACTCTGGTTTCCTCCCACATTCCAAAGACATGCGTCTGGAGTGTTTCTTTCCTGGCCTCCACTGAAAACAGACTCTGTCCTAGTCGGGCTTTCCCGGTCAATAAAAGTTAAATAAAGCTTTGCTCATTTGGCCTTTAGCATATTGTCCAAGTACTATTTTTCTATATGAAAGAATGATTTTAACACAATGCGTCGAAACAGCATTATTGATGACTACATGCCCACAGAGAATATAACGGAGACTCTAATATACTTTTGAAGCTGCAGTGGAGTAGGACAACTGCTCTACAGATAACAGCATGGCAACAGTTGTAAAGATGCACACTGGGACAACTCAGGTCACACTATGCGGGGAAAACTTTCCTTCTTCTGATGTGCAGTGACCTTAGATTTGACTAAATTAAGAAAGGTGCAAGCACATTATGAAACTTTTTTCACAGGGACCCCAGCAAGACAGTATTGCTATATTTCTTATCACCAGCTTTGGAGAATTTGCACACTTGCCACACACTGTTCATGTGTCTTGAAACCATGTTGCAGCTGAATGTTTCGAACAAGTATTACTGTGAAGCAAGCATAGTATTCCTCAGCACATTTCCATGAAACTGTACATTCATAGCAGAGCAATCCAGAAGCTAATATATCTACAGGTAGTTTAGGCTTTCTGAAGCATGAGGATTGTTAGACATTTATTGTTTTATACAGATCACTTGCTGTGTTAAGAAAACCGACTTCATATGGTGCACTTATCTCAGACTTAACTGAGAAACAAATAATGAAAAATAAAAGGCAGCTGTTGCAAGACAAAAGCGACGCTTGGTAGATGGTAAATCCTTTATAAGCAGAAAACTCCAAATACAGAAAAAATACAGACAATGTTCATCCAAGATAAAGCAGTGCAAACAAACACAGCAGTATTAAGCGCTTTCGTCTGGTAGATGACTTCCTCAGAATACAAAAATACTGCAATTAGCACCTGTTTAAATACATTGCTTACCCAATCACAAATAACTGACATTGTTAATGGTGGAAATGATGTCAGTTATTTGTGATTGGGTAAGCAATGTATTTAAACAGTTGCTAATTGCAGTATTTTTGTATTCTGAGGAAGTCATCTACCAGATGAAAGCGCTTAATACTGCTGTGTTTGTTTGCACTGCTATCTGGATGAACATTTTCTGTATTTTTTCTGGATTTGGAGTTTTCTGCTTATAAAGGATTTACCATCTACCAAGCGTCGCTTTTGTCTTGCAACAGCTGCCTTTTATTTTTCATTGTTTGTAAGACTCTACCTGTTTTCCTTGAGAAACAAATGACTAAAGAAAACAATGTATTTTGAATTGGGTCCACATAATACATCTACTGATATGAACAGGGATTCAGAATGAATGTAATTTTAATCAACAGAAAACAACTGATATTATCACAGTGTGGAAAATACTTCAAATAAACATTTGTAAAATTGTTGTAAAATGAATCTTAACATTTAACTTTTTGCTACAAACGTCCTTACCTCTCCATTAATGAAGCATACTTCTGCTAGAATTCTTAATAAATCTCGTTCATAAGCAGATGAGCTGTTAAGGACAGGTGATGTTCTTAGTTGTGTACCTCCACCTTGACTTCCATCTGGAACATTCACAAAAGTATTTATTTTAAGCAGAGAGGTTAATCAGTACTAGAATAAATATTTGTTACGCCATCCGATCTCACATTTAAGATTTTATTTTTTAATCAGGTTACAGCAGTAATTGTAAAATATATCTATATAATACATTTTAAATATTTTATCAACTGAATGAAAAAAACAACAACAAAATTAAGTGCACACTTACCTTCTACTTTATGTTTATATTCCAAGATATTTACAATTAAATAGCAAGTATAACATTATATGAGAGGTGAACAAATGTATTAACACTGCAATAGTAAAGCAATTTTATTATCAGAAGAGGTAGATTGCTGACCTGACAGAAGTAATGCTACATACAGAGTGTTCATCCGTAACGCACACAAATCTGACAATCATATCAGAAAACATGTAATCCTGAGAGCTAACTTAGCAGTTTGATAATGAAAATCGTGCAATACTACCATGCTGAAGAACAACAGAAATGTTTCCGTTGCCAGAAGACGGAAAAGGCAGTACCTGCTGCAGACTATAGAAACCTGATCCGAGTTTAAAAGGAGACAGCAAACAGAGGAATCGCTCATGGAATAAGAGAAAAGAGCGACCATAGTGTAGTCAAGTAACAGGTTAAGAACCCTCAGCTCATGCTATTTAAGAAACACATGCTAAACTAGTAATGAATACACCACTGCATTCTCAGCAATGCCTAACTAGTAATGAATACACCACTGCATTCTCAGCAATGCCTAACTAGTAATGAATACACCACTGCATTCTCAGCAATGCCTAACTAGTAATGATTACACCACTGCATTCTCAGCAATGCCTAACTAGTAATGATTACACCACTGCATTCTCAGCAATGCCTAACTAGTAATGATTACACCACTGCATTCTCAGCAATGCCTAACTAGTAATGAATACACCACTGCATTCTCAGCAATGCCTAACTAGTAATGAATACACCACTGCATTCTCAGCAATGCCTAACTAGTAATGATTACACCACTGCATTCTCAGCAATGCCTAACTAGTAATGATTACACCACTGCATTCTCAGCAATGCCTAACTAGTAATGAATACACCACTGCATTCTCAGCAATGCCTAACTAGTAATGATTACACCACTGCATTCTCAGCAATGCCTAACTAGTAATGAATACACCACTGCATTCTCAGCAATGCCTAACTAGTAGTGAATACACCACTGCATTCTCAGCAATGCCTAACTAGTAATGAATACACCACTGCATTCTCAGCAATGCCTAACTAGTAATGAATACACCACTGCATTCTCAGCAATGCTAAAAGTACAGTTTTGTACCTACCATAAATGTAGATGTTCGAAGATCCACATTGCTGCAGTCCTTACACTTGGGTAGTCCGCTGTCCTCGGTCGGCCCGAATATCAAAGTATAAGGCTGACGTCGGTCAGGGCGCATTTGACTGACATCAGGACGTCAGGGTACAAATGCGCATGACCGACGTCATATCCTCAGTCTTTTCTTGCCCCAGATGTCAGAAGACCCTAAAAATAAAGGTCAAAACCAAAAGACAGCAAACAACCAACCAACCACCCTTGCACTAACTATGTACAATATATACAATATACACAATATGTACAACCCAACCCACACAACCACCTCTAACTACAGAGGGAAGGAGGGAGGTAAATTGGACTGCAGCAATGTGGATCTTGAACATCTACATTTATGGTAGGTACAAAACTGTACTATGTTCTTCATCTCACATTGCTGCAGTCCTTACACTTGGGTAGAATCCCAAAGCAGAGGTAAGGGAGGATGGCTAACTACAAGGAAGCAGGAGCTGCCAAAATGCCCTGCAAAACAGCAGTGGCAAAACCAGCCCTGGACTTAGAGTAAAGTGGCAGGTGATAATGCCTAGAGAAAGTATGCACAGAACTCCAAGTAGCTGCCTCCAAAATATCCTTGGTTGCCACTCCCCTCCAAAAAGCTGTTGAAGTGGCAGTAGCTCTAGTGGAATGAGGCCTAATCCCAGCTGGAATCTCCTTGCCATGATGGGAATAACAGAAAGCAATGCAAAACCCAATCCACTTAGAAATAGTTTGTTTTGACACAGGCTTGCCCTGAGAACTCAAAGCAAAAGAAACAAACAACTGCTGAGACTGCCTGAACCCTTTAGTTCTGTCCAAATAATAACGCAACTGCCTGTGAACATCTAAAGTGTGCAAAATCTTTTCCCCTTTATTTTGGGGATTTGCATAAAAAGTAGGCAAATGAATAGTTTGGTTTAAAGCCACACTAGAAACCACCTTAGGCATAAAGGAAGGATTAGTACGTAATGATACCCTATCCTTATGGAAAATCAAGAAAGGCTCCACCGCCATAAGGGCCTGTAATTCAGAAACCCTTCTTGCAGAGGTAATGGCCAACAAAAAAGCAGTCTTCCATGATAAATATTTCAACTCAGCAGTAGCTGCAGGCTCAAAAGGTTGTAGAGTGAGTTTCTCCAACACAAAATTGAGATCCCAAGCAGGAGCAGGAGCTTTTCGTGGGGGTCTTATATTCTTTGCCCCTCTAAGAAATTGCTTGAACAAAGGATGAGAAAACAATGGTGGGTCACAATCATAGTGAGCCGAAATTGCTGCAGCATGAACCTTAATAGAAGAGAAAGACAAACCTTTGTCCAGTAACTCAGTAAGATATTGAAGAGCCACACTCAAATTAGGCCCAGAAACATCAAAATCTTTTGCTGCACTCCAAAATAAAAATCTCTTCCATTTATCCGCGTACACTTTCCTTGTACTAGGCCTCCTAGCTTCCAAAATAACATTCAAAACTTGCTGAGGAAGTGGAGGCCCACTATGGTTCAAAACAGAATATGCCAGGCTGTTAGGTGCAGAGAGTGAAGCTTGACATTGAGCAAATGGCTGTCCTCCTGTGACAACAGGTGTGGAATCGAAGGCAAAGGCCATGGAGGCTTCCATACTAGACTTCTCAGTAATGGGTACCAGTGCTGTCGAGGCCAATCTGGAGCTATTAAAATCATCCTTGGCTTGTCCTGTCTGACCTTTAGAAGTACCTTCGGAGGAGAGGTAGAGGTGGAAAGGCATACACATGAAGATTGCTCCAATTGAAAGAAAGAGCATCCACTCTCCAAGCTGTGGGATGAAACCTTTTGTGCAAAACTTTGGCAGCTGATGGTTTAGTGGAGAAGCAAACAGATCTATGTCTGGAGTTCCCCATGACACTGTCAATTTCTGAAATACATGAGGATCCAATTTCCACTCGTGGGGATCCATAATTCGTCTGCTCAACACATCTGCTAAGGAGTTCTGTGCCCCTGGCAGAAACCTTGCCTGAAGATTGAGCTGTAAACTGAGAGCAGTCTCCCACAAAATCATTGCTTGCCTGCATAGAGGATAAGAATCGTTCCCCTTGCTTGTTGATGTACCACATGACAGTTGTGTTGTCTGTTAGAATCAACACCTGTCCTGGAAGAAGGAATTCCTTGAAAGCTATTAATGCAAACTGGACTGCTAACATCTCCTTCATGTTGATATGTAGATGTTGTAGTCTGACAGGCCACTTGTTTTGTATCCACTTTCCATTTAGATGAGCTCCCCAAGCTTTGTCTGAGGCATCTGTCGTTAAAATCAGACTCGCCTCTGGCCGGGTCACAGAGAGTCCCTTGTTCAGGTGACATTCCTGAGCCCACCACAAAAATTCCTTCTGAATGCAAGGTATTATTTGAATGACAGTGTCCAGATCCTGGCAGTGCTGTGTCCATACATTTTTGAGATACCATTGTAGCTTCCTCATATGCAGTTTGGCATTGGAAAGCACCAGAATACAAGATGCCATGAACCCTAAGGCTTGAAGGACTGTCCTTGCAGTCAGCCCGGACTGATGAGATAGTTGATGGAAGTAAAGGGATAGACTTTTGTTTGTCCGGGGTTAAAAAGGCCATCTGGGATGCTGTATTCAGTCTCACACCCAGAAAGCACATGTCTTGAGAGGGTACTAGACTGGACTTTATTTCGTTCACAGAATACCCTAGGCATCTTAGCACTGCTATCACATATTCCAAATGATGAAGAAGCTCTTCCCTTCCTTGAGCCAGAATTAGGCAGTCGTCCAAATAAGGATAGATCTGTATTCCTTTTAGTCTGAAGAAAGCTATCACTGGAGCCAGAACTTTCGTGAACACTCTGGGCGCAGTAGATAAGCCAAAGGGCAATGCAGAGAACTGATAGTGAGAAGTCCCAGCTCGAAAACGCAGATACTTTCTGCAACTTAGTCTGATAGGAACATGAAGGTAAGCCTCCTTGAGATCCAAAGTTACCATCCAATGATCTTTGCCCAGCAGAGGTAAAAGCTGCTGCAACGTCAACATTTTGAACTTGGGAATGTCCAGATAAGTGTTGAGGATAGATAAATCCAAAATTGGCCTCCACGTGTTCCCCTTCTTTGGTACTAGGAACAGGCGAGAATAAAATCCTAGGCCCACTTCTGGCAGAGGGACCGGCTGTATGGCCCCTAGTTGGAGCAACAGAGAAACCTGTTTGTGAGCCTCTATTCTTTGTTGAGGAGGAACGTCTGGCATGCCTTTGAAAGGAGGCAAGGTATGGAAATAAAACCTGTAGCCGTGGTGTATGATATTCAATACCCATCTGTCCTGGGTAATTAAACTCCAATTTTCTTTGAAAAGTGCCAACCTTCCTCCCAAAGGTGCTGCCAGACGAGCAGGCTCTGGCAGCTGAAAAGGTAGGTCATTGGGTCTGCTTACGAAAGGACTGACCCCTGCCCTCACCTGAAGCCTGTGCAGGAGAACTCCCTGTTCTAGGCCTGAAAGAGCCCTGAGCTCTGCCCTTACCACGTCTAGATCTACCCCTAGACTGGGAATCATAAGAAGGATACGTCCACCCTTTAGTAGGCCAATTTCTACTAAACT
The DNA here is from genome assembly GCF_019279795.1 of Protopterus annectens. NCBI lineage: Eukaryota > Metazoa > Chordata > Ceratodontiformes > Protopteridae > Protopterus > Protopterus annectens. The sequence continues at coordinate 1,082,005,440 of NC_056748.1, forward strand.
TTGGAGGCTGGACCTGCAAAAAATCTTTAACAGTCTGCATAGACTTAGCCTTGTCTTCCATTTTCTTTAAAACTGTCTCAACAGGAGGACCAAACAACACGTCAGATTGTAAAGGAGCATCTAAAATCCTTGTTTTAACATGTTCAGACAAATTCTGATCCCTCAGCCAGGCGTGCCTGCGAAGAACTGACCCAGTGGCAGCCACCCTAGACGAGGCCTGTACAGCATCAAAACCACATTGCAAAGAATGCTTACCCACCTGTTCAGAAACATGCACTAAATCTTGCAACTCTTTACAATCAATACCTACCGCCAGAGCATCAACTTTAGACTTCAATTGTGAAAGGAGATAGTTTTGGTATTTCAACATGTGAAACTGGCAATTCAGAGCCCTCATAGCAAGAGTGGAAGAAGTATAGACTTTCTTTCCCCATCTATCCAAGGCCCTAGCCTCCTTGTCTGCAGGAACCGGATTTTTAACAACAGAAGCCTTAACACCTTTAGGCCCCTGGCTAACAGTTTCTGGATCTGCCCTAGGACTCTTAAAAAGATACTTATGAGCTTCAGGCACCCTGTAATACCTATCCGGCTTAACAGGAGCAGGAGGCAAAGAATCAGGATTAAGAGAAGCCTCTGTAAAAACATCTTCCACTACATCCAAAACAGGAGGTATAGCCAAAGGCCTATGCTGGGGTAAAAATAAAAATTCCCGAAGCCTTTTCCTGGAATCAGAGAAGTCCTGACCTTCCCACTTAAAATGCTCCCTCATGGAATGAAGAGTTTCTGAAAAAGAAAAATCCTCAGGAGGAGTAGCAGAAGGAGTAGAATCATCCACATCAGAATCAGAATAAGGAGAGTACTCCTGCAAGTCTTCAGCCGAAGACTCTGAAACATCTGAAGCCTGCTCAAAACCCCCTATCTCAGGCTCCACCCTAGGTCTCTTATCAGGAGGGGGCATAGAACCCCTAATCAAAGTAATCAAATCTTCTGCCATTTTAAGCATATGCTTCTTGGGCACAGTACCTGAAGAGCTAGGGGTAACACCAACTGAAGCTAAACCTGGCCTGCCCCTGGGAGAAGCCTTTGAAAGAGAAGGAGAGGGCCTAGCCACCTTAGGAAGGGAGGGGAGTATAGTAACCTGAGAAGCCCCCTCAGCCTGACTTGTCTCCTGAGAGGCCACATCTTGCAATAATAAGGTCTCACCCTGGGAACACAAAGAAACCTCCGGTGGAGCCACCGGCTCCACCGACACCTCTAAAGAACCGGCGTCCGGTACAGGCGGTTCTTCTAGCCTAGGTTTAACTGCCTTGTCCTTGCGCTTCTTGAAGAAGCGGGCGTCGGAGCATCCAACGGCATTTTATAGTTGCACCGCTTCCCAAAGACTAACCTTGCACAATCCAACCTTCTCTTTATAGTGCGTTTATTAAATCTAGCACAAGAGCGACAGCCAACAACGTCGTGCTCAGGCCCTAAGCAAGGAATACACAAAGTATGATAATCTCTATGCGGTATCTGTTTCCCACAAGAAATGCAATTATTGACTTTCTGACATCCGGTAAATGACTGAGGCAAGAAAAAACTAAAATATTCCCCAACGGGGTACTTAGCCAACTTTGAACTCGGTCTGAAACTTCTAAATCGAACAATCTCAGAACGCCAAACGGCACTTGCAATGCTGCTTCTGCATCGGACCATGCGGCAAAAAAGACTGAGGATATGACGTCGGTCATGCGCATTTGTACCCTGACGTCCTGATGTCAGTCAAATGCGCCCTGACCGACGTCAGCCTTATACTTTGATATTCGGGCCGACCGAGGACAGCGGACTACCCAAGTGTAAGGACTGCAGCAATGTGAGATGAAGAACATCTAGTAATGAACATACCACTGCATGCTCAGCAATGCTAAACTAGTAATGAATACACCACTGCATTCTCAGCAATGCTAAACTAGTAATGATTACACCACTGTATTCTCAGCAATGCCTAACTAGTAATGAATACACCACTGCATTCTCAGCAATGCTAAACTAGTAATGAATACACCGCTGTATTCTCAGCAATGCCTAACTAGTAAGGAATACACCGCTGTATTCTCAGCAATGCTAAACTAGTAATGAATACACCACTGTATTCTCAGCAATGCCTAACTAGTAATGAATATACCACTGCATTCTCAGCAATGCTAAACTAGTAATGAATATACCACTGCATTCTCAGCAATGCTAAACTAGTAATGAATACACCACTGCATTCTCAGCAATGCTAAACTAGTAATGAATACACCACTGCATTCTCAGCAATGCCTAACTAGTAATGAATATACCACTGCATTCTCAGCAATGCTAAACTAGTAATGAATATACCACTGCATTCTCAGCAATACCTAACTAGTAATGGATACATCACTGCATTCTCAGCAATGCCTAACTAGTAATGAATACACCACTGCATTCTCAGCAATGCCTAACTAGTAATGAATATACCACTGCATTCTCAGCAATGCCTAACTAGTAATGAATATACCACTGCATTCTCAGCAATGCTAAACTAGTAATGAATATACCACTGCATTCTCAGCAATGCTAAACTAGTAATGAATATACCACTGCATTCTCAGCAATGCTAAACTAGTAATGAATATACCACTGCATTCTCAGCAATGCTAAACTAGTAATGAATACACCACTGCATTCTCAGCAATGCCTAACTAGTAATGAATATACCACTGCATTCTCAGCAATGCTAAACTAGTAATGAATACACCACTGTATTCTCAGCAATGCCTAACTAGTAATGAATATACCATTGCATTCTCAGCAATGCTAAACTAGTAATGAATACACCACTGTATTCTCAGCAATGCCTAACTAGTAATGAATATACCATTGCATTCTCAGCAATGCTAAACTAGTAATGAATACACCACTGTATTCTCAGCAATGCCTAACTAGTAATGAATATATCACTGCATTCTCAGCAATACGAAACTAATAATGAATACACCACTGCATTCTCAGCAATGCCTAACTGGTAATGAATATACCACTGCATTCTCAGCAATGCTAAACTAGTAATGAATATCCATCTTACCCAGTGAATAAAACTGAAAATGCATTAAGATCATGACAGAGACCAGTAGTGAAGGGGGAATTTCACAGACACAGTCTAAGCCTTAACCCTGTCCCTCAGACTGAGAATCAGAATCGGACAGAAAGGTAAAATTCTTTCATTTTTTTTTTAATATGGTAAAGATTCAGCACATAAAGACTGAAAGGCTTTAATAAACTTCTAGCAAACCCCAGCCAATACTCCTTATCTGCTATAGCACAAGATAAATGCTTAATCTCATGTTCCTTTTTTCCTGGGAGACACCCCCCCCCAGAAAAACGTCTTGAAGCATAGTCAGATTCTAAGCAATGAAGCTCCTCAAAGCAGCTTAATGACACAGTCTAAGCCTTAATCCTGTCCCTCAGACTGGGAATCAGAATCTGACAGAAAGGTAAAATCCTTTAATTTTTTTAAATATGGAAAAGATTCAGCACATAACAGCTCTACTCTCATTCTTAGAAACTGTCAGTCAAGCCCGAGATTCTGGGACCTTAGTATCCACAGTGCATTCTGGGTACTTAGGATCCACAATGCTCCTAGATCTCTCTAAAGCATTCGATACTGTTTCCCATAAGCACCTTCTAAGTCACCTCTCAAACCTAAATCTCTCCCAAAACACACTTTCCTGGTTCTCAAGCTATTTGTCAGATAGATATCTGGCTGTGAAATGGAAAAAAGGCACCTCACCTTTCTTACCCACTCCTACCAGAGTACCACAGGGGTCCATCCTTGGACCACTGCTGTTTAATATCTTTATCAATAACTTTCACTCTGCTATTCCTAATGCCAAAGTCATCCAATATGCAAATGACTCTACACTTGTCTGCTCTGCCTCTAACCTCTCTGAACTCCTATCTAAAACTCAGACTGCCTTCTCAACTACTGAGATCTATATGTGCCAGTCGTCACCTTTCTCTCAATGGTAACAAATCTAAAATACTACTATTCACTCCCTCAAAATCTTTCTCTGTTGATAAAAATTCCTTCCAAGTCCTTAGCCCAAATAACTCTCCGATCAAAGTTGTTCCCTTTGCCAAACTACTCGGTGTAACTATAGACGAACACCTCAAGTTCGACATCCATATTCAGCAAAATATAAAGAAAATCCACCAAAAACTAGGTATGCTATACAGGAACAACCACTTCCTTTCTATTTCTACCAGGCATACTCTGGCCTCCTCTTACCTCCTTCCCTCCCTTCTGTATGGTGCCCCACTACTAACTAACCTATCCTCTTCCATCACTTCCAAACTTGAAAGCTGTTATAACAACATTTCTAAATTTGCCACCAAAGCCAAACATTCCATACATCACTGTGTTACCCTCCAATCCCTCAACTGGTCAGAATTCACAAATTACCTGGTCTTCCTCCAGCTCACTACAGCACATAGACTAATATTTAATCCAACCAAATGCCCAGCTCTAACCAACATCCTTCCCCCATGCACCCCAAACAGAACTCTCAAATCTGAACACCAGAACTTTATTACTATCCACAAATCTAAACGTCCTGCTGGACAACTTCTCATCTCCTTCTCCTTAGGTAAGAAATGGAACTCTGTCCCTTCCACACTAAGGATAATATCAAATACAAACAACTTCAAAACACAGCTTTACACCTACCTCTCCTCCAAATGGAAATGTAACTGCATTCTCCCTACCTAGAACTCTTTAATAAAAGCCCCTGGGAGGGTATCCTCCTGAGATCCTAAGCACCTTATAGCTGGCTATAACCTCCTATAGCTAATTCCCATACGATCTCTCACAGTCTGTAAATATTGTAAATAGCTTTTGACTTTAACTGTGTGAATTTGTTAAATTGTTAAAATGTATCTGCACAATATTTTTCCACTATGGGCAATATTGCTCACAGTTTGTATTATTTGATATGTATTTGTAGTTGTAACCTATTTTATTGGACTGCTGTCTTTACTGTAATCTGTTTCATGGAGCTTTTCTCCCCGGGCCTCCACGGAAAATGGGCTCTCTGGACCCAGTGGACTTCCCCGGTAATCAAACTGGAAATAAATAAAATAAATAAATAATGAATGAGCATCGTCCAAGCCCCTTCCCCATAGCTGACAAGACTGATTCGCCCTTACCTAACAGTTGCAGAAGACATGACTGCCTCATGTTTCTTAATGACTTCCTAAGCAGAAGCACAACAGGGACAAATAGAAAGTGATAAGCAATCTGAGGAGCAAAAGATGCCCCCACTGGAATCACCTATCAGCAGCTGAGGCGAAGGGATAGCTGGAGTCAAGACCAAAGCCCCACCACATAATGTTCCTCTTCTTGTCACTCTCTGAGGGAATGATTGAGTTACATCGACCAAAGCCCCACCACATAATGTTCCTCTTCTTGTCACTCTCTGAGGGAATGATTGAGTTACATCGACCAAAGCCCCACCACATAATGTTCCTCTTCTTGTCACTCTCTGAGGGAATGATTGAGTTACATCGACCAAAGCCCCACCACATAATGTTCCTCTTCTTGTCACTCTCTGAGGGAATGATTGAGTTACATCGACCAAAGCCCCACCACATAATGTTCCTTTACTTGTCACTCTCTGAGGGAATGATTGAGTTACATCGACCAAAGCCCCACCACATAATGTTCCTCTTCTTGTCACTCTCTGAGGGAATGATTGAGTTACATTGACCAAAATCCACTTCCTTGCCGCAATGACATCTGACAAGTAATTCACAGGGCCTTGAAAAGTCGGTCTTACCTCTTGAAAGAAAAGTTAAGTCCTGAGGTATTTTTTATTTTATTTATTTATTTTTTGTTGCAAGCATCAAACTCACTATATCCCCAGTCTTTAACAATACTTTTCTGTAAAAAGTAACACTTTCCCTCATAAAAAATGACAATTTATAAGGGAATCCCCACTGGTACCAAGAACTATATATCTACTGAAAAAATGTATCGGACAAGTGGATAGCAGATCCTTGAAAAGCTGGTCTTCTCTCCTGACAGAAAAATTAAGCTCTGAGGCAAAATGTTTTAATGACAACCAACAAACATACTAGCCTCATTCCCTAACAGAAAACTAACATTTCTTCACAAATATGATAAATAAGGAACCCCAACATGGGCTCAGGACCATCTGTCTACCAAAAAGATATGCAATAAGCTGGTAGCAAAGCTTAGGGTAGCTGGTGAAACAAGATGACAGGAAAAATAAGATACGAGGTAAATATTGTTAATGACAACCTCCAAAACCACAAGTCCTAATCTCTAGTTACAAGTTTCTTTAAACACCTTTATTAAATTATCACTTAAGACACGGGCAAGCATACATTAACAGAAAAGAAAACAAACCACTTCAGCATTTTCCAACTAAGTACAATATATATCACATATATTTTCTTTGCTACTATCATCAGCCCAACATTACAAAAAATACTGAAATCCTGCCTTCCCTTTAACCTAACTCCTCCTGAACATTACACTGCATGTAGAATTCCCACAGTTTCCATTTATTTCTATGCAATTCTCTCCTGAACATTACTCTGCATGTATAATTCCCACAGTTTCCATTTATTTCTATGTAATTCTCTCCTGAACATTACTCTGCATGTATAATTCCCACAGTTTCCATTTATTTTATGTAATTCTCTCCTGAACATTACTCTGCATGTATAATTCCCACAGTTTCCATTTATTTCTATGTAATTCTCTCCTGAACATTACTCTGCATGTATAATTCCCACAGTTTCCATTTATTTCTATGTAATTCTCTCCTGAACAGTACTCTGCATGTATAATTCCCACAGTTTCCATTTATTTCTATGTAATTCTCTCCTTCCTTTTTCTTTTTTTTTAACCTGGTTCAGAGAGACAGTCACAAGATCATATAAAAGAGTAGCCAACATGTAACTCAGGTAGACTTCCTCATAGTAAGGAAAATACACTGGGGTAGAATCCATGATTGCAACGTTATCCCCACTGAAACAGTCGGCTCACAGCATAAACCACTGGTTGCCACAATCAGCTGCATGCAGTGGTCAGAGAAGGATCTAAGGTCAACAGAGACCAGGCTGAAGACCTGGAAGTTGACTGGACAGAACGTACAATTCAAGGAATTACTCAGGGCTCTAGCACCCCAAGAAAAAGAGGAAATAGGTGGAGCTGAAGAAGAATGGTAGCGCCTCAAAACAGCATGTGTTGGGACTACAGAACAGATATGCCGCCAAGCCAGGTATGGAAATAAGGTACATAAGGAAAGCTGGTGGTGGGATGCAGAAGTCCAGGAAGTGATCAAAAGAAAGGAGGAGTGCAGGAAAAAATGGGCGAAAGAAAAGACTGACCAGGCTAGGAAGGAATACTGGTTGGCTAAGAAAGGAGTTGCAATAGCAAAGAATAAGGCCTCGGAGGCACTCTACCAGCTTCCGGAAAGTGACTCAGTAAGTGGTACAAAGAAACTATACCTGGTTGCAAGGCAAAGACAGAAAGATAAAGAAGATAGTCAGACACCCTTCATAAGGGATGCCAGCAACAACCTGCTTACCAATCCAGAGGACATCAAAGGCAGATGGAAGGAGTATTTCCAGCAGCTTCTGAATGAAGAAAACCCCACAGAAGCTGTAGTGTCTCATAATCAGCCTACAATGGGAGAAGAGGAGGAGCCCCCCCTAGGAGAAGTAAGAAAAGCACCAAGGAAAATGAAGTAGGGAAAGCATCAGGCTCAGATGAGGTCACAGCAGGTATGATAACGCATCAGGCTCAGATGAGGTCACAGCAGGTATGATAACGCATCAGGCTCAGATGAGGTCACAGCAGGTATGATAACGCATCAGGCTCAGATGAGGTCACAGCAGGTATGATAACGCATCCGGCTCAGATGAGTTCACAGCAGGTATGATAACGCATCAGGCTCAGATGAGGTCACAGCAGGTATGATAACGCATCAGGCTCAGATGAGGTCACAGCAGGTATGATGAAACATCAGGCTCAGATGAGGTCACAGCAGGTATGATAACGAATCAGGCTCAGATGAGGTCACAGCAGGTATGATAACGCATCAGGCTCAGATGAGGTCACAGCAGGTATGATAACGATGTTGGGTGAGATGGGGGTGAAATAGCTCCTGAGGTACTCGTAGCAGTGTGGAGAGACAGGTGCATCTCAGATGACTGGAGAATAAGCATCCTTATGCCAGTGTACAAGAACAAAGGGGACATCCACAACTGTGGGCAGCACAGAGGCATCAGGCTTCTATCACATCACACGAACGTTCTGGAGAGGGCGATTGATAAACGGATATGCAGAGTAGTAGAATGTAAGATGGGAGATGAGCAGTTCAGATCCAGAGCAGGATGCAGCACACCTGACACAATGTTTGTAGTGAGACAGACAGTTGAGAAGAAGCTAGATGAGGAGAGAGTCCAAATGGGCTGCCTAGACTTGGAGAAAGCATATGACAAGATCCCAAGAAACTTGATCTGGGCAGTACTGCAGTGGTTCTAAGTCCTAGAAACATTGGTAGAATTAGTGCTGGCTATGTACAAGGACCCAGTGACTCAAGTACAACAGTGTTCATCCTCACAGAGGGGTTTCCAGTGGGAGTGAGTGTACACCAGGGTTCAGCTCTGAGCCCACTGCTGTTCATACTAGTGTTGGACTACATTAGCAAACAGGTTGGAGGGGAGAGATCAACAAACTTACTGTATGCAGATGATGTGGCATTACAAGCAGACTCTGAGCAACAACTTCAGCAAAGGATAAGGGAATGGAATGCAAAACTGAAGGCATTTGAGATGAACCTAAGCACAGGTAAGACAGTGGTAATGGCAGTAAATTGGGGAAATCAGAAGAAGCTGAGAATGACAGGTAAATAGCTTCAAGTGTCTGGGAGGAGTGGTTGATGAGAAGGGAAGTCTGAATGAAGAGGTCAAAGCTAGAATCAGAGGGGCTACAGCCAAATGACAGAGTCTCAGGTGTAGTCTATGACAAAGAAAGCCAAAGAAGCTGAAATGTAAGGTGTACAAAACAGTGGTACAACTGGGTCTTTATTAGATAAACAAAGGCTTAAATGTTCGAATCTCTAAAGGTTGACCTTTAAAGAGCGAACAGTTAAGTGTTCGAATATCTTTAAAAATTAAAAGAAAATAAAAGTAAAACAAAAAAACTAAAGGGTGTAAGCAGGGGGGTAAGCCCCTCTGCACCCCCCACACCCCCGCTACTTAAATATGCCAACTCCAAGATCACGCTACAGTGTAGGGAATGGGAAATTTCCTGTTTCCACTCTGCCGTGCACTGAAGTGCGATCTCAGAGTTGGTATATTTAAGTAGAGTGAAGTGCAGGCTTGCTAAAACCCTTTCAGTTTACCTTTTTTTTTTCTTTGTTTTATTACATTTTTGAACACTTAAATGTTCGATCTCTAAAGGTCGACCTTTAGAGATTCGAACATTTAAGCGTTCGTCAATGTAATATAGACCCGGTGCAACCAGTACTACTGTTTCTCTATTATGTCATCCTTCTGCAGTTTCAGTTATGGAATGAGATAACGCTGCAAAGTCAGCCTCAAAATCCCCTTCTGGTGGTGAGTTTGTGGGATCACTGCCAGCCTCTATGTTGCCTTCTCAGGAGAAGCTTTGAAGTTAGATTGGAGGGTTCTGCCCTGGTCTCCCATCATTAGCTGTGGCGACAGGTGGCGGTCTTCCTGCAAAAGCAACTAAATGCCTTCCTCAAGAATATGAAATGACTTCTAATGCAACTCATGGAGTACTGCGATCAGCAGGCTCTACCCAGTTGTCTACCAGTGTAACAACTGTCCCATAATATCAGTTAAGCTTGGGTTTGTTGCCCTTTGGGCTGGCCTGGCATCCAAACATTTCTGGACATTACTCTCTCTCAGTCATGCTATTTTCATTCATTCTGTCTTATTCCCCTTCAGATATTCATTGTGTAACCTTTCCACAGCTACTCTAAAATTATACTCTCTCTCTGCAAAAAAAAAAAAAAACAAAGCACTTTCTTCCTCACCATTCATAGCTTATGGTTACCCTTGTGTGTTTCCCTCTTCTAGCTATTCTCCCTATCCTATCTATCCCACACTTCCTCCTCATTTATATGATGAACAGGGTGGGCACTCTGATTTGCACACTGACAGTTGTCTACCTGGCCTTACTGAAATACCTGACCATGTGATGCAACTATATGGTGCTACATTTTGTGTGTGCATGCTTAATGATACGAATGCACTAACTATACTGTATTGTGACGCTTATCACTAATGATTTGACTGCACCATACTTCACTGTGACGCTCATAACTAATGAGGTGACTGCACCATACTTCACTGTGACACTTCACTAATGATTCGACTGCACTAACCATACTTCACTGTGATGCTAATCACTATGGATTCGACTGCACTAGCCATACTTCACTGTGATGCTTGTCACTAATGATTCAACTGCACTAACCATACTTCACTATGATGCTCATCACTAATGATTCAACTGCACTAGCCATACTTCACTGTGATGCTCATCACTAATGATTCGACTGCACTAACCATACTTCACTGTGATGCTCATCACTAATGATTCAACTGCACTAGCCATACTTCACTGTGATGCTCATCACTAATGATTCGACTGCACTAACCATACTTCACTGTGATGCTCATCACTAATGATTCAACTGCACTAACCATACTTCACTGTGATGCTCATCACTAATGATTCAACTGCACTAGCCATACTTCACTGTGATGCTCATCACTAATGATTCGACTGCACTAACCATACTTCACTGTGATGCTCATCACTAATGATTCAACTGCACTAGCCATACTTCACTGTGATGCTCATCACTAATGATTCGACTGCACTAACCATACTTCACTGTGATGCTCATCACTAATGATTCAACTGCACTAACCATACTTCACTGTGATGCTCATCACTAATGATTCAACTGCACTAGCCATACTTCACTGTGATGCTCATCACTAATGATTCGACTGCACTAACCATACTTCACTGTGATGCTCATCACTAATGATTCAACTGCACTAACCATACTTCACTGTGATGCTCATCACTAATGATTCGACTGCACTAGCCATACTTCACTGTGATGCTCGTCACTAATGATTCAACTGCATTATTCGTACTTCACTGTGATGCTAGTCACTAATAACTCGACTGCACTAACCATACTTCACTGTGATGCTCATCACTAATGATTCAACTGCACTAACCATACTTCACTGTGATGCTCATCACTAATGATTCGACTGCACTAGCCATACTTCACTGTGATGCTCGTCACTAATGATTCAACTGCATTAATCGTACTTCACTGTGATGCTAGTCACTAATAACTTGACTGCACTAGCCATACTTCACTGTGATGCTAGTCACTAATGATTCAATTGCATTAATTGTACTTCACTGTGATGCTCGTCACTAATAACTCGACTGCACTAACCATACTTCCCTGTGACGCTCATCACTGATTTGAATGCACTAACCATACTTCACAGTGATGTTCTTCACTAATGATTCGACTGCACCATCCATACTTCACTGTGATGCTTGTAACTAATGATTTAACTGCACTAACCATGCTTCACTGACGCTCATCACTAATGATTTGACTGTACTAACCATGCTTCACTGACGCTCATCACTAATGATTTGACAGCACTAACCATATGTCACTGTGATGCTTGTCACTAATGATTTGACTGCACTAACCATACTTCACTGTGATGCTCATCACTTCAGTTGTGTGTCTTACTTTAACGCTGCTGCAGCCTTAGAGCAGCCTAACATTACTTACTTCATTCTCTCATGATGAACTTCTTTGATGAGATTACTTACTATACCTTGCTTAATACACGCAGATTAGTTATACGACATTTCTTACAGCAACCTCCTTGAGAGACAGTGCGGCTCACCTGTGAGTCTTATCCCCAGTTTTCCCACTTCTACAGCTGCTTTACATAACATCATCTTTTACTCGTGACGTTTGGAGAATGGATGAATTCGTTATTATTTTCTATGAATATGTTACGTGCACCTTTCTCTTTAAACAGATTTTATATGTGTTTACATCATCTTTTACTAGTGACGTTTGGAGAACGGATGAATTAGTTATTATTTTCTATGAATGTCTTACATGCACCTTTCTTTTTAAACAGATTTTATATCTGTTTACATCATCTTTTACTCGTGACGTTTGGAGAACGGATTAATTTGTTATTATTTTCTATGAATGTGTTACGTGCACCTTTCTCTTTAAAAGAGATTTTATATGTGTTTACATCATCTTTTACTCGTGACGTTTGGAGAACGGATGAATTTGTTACTATTTTCTATGAATGTGTTACGTGCACCTTTCTCTTTAAACAGATTTTATATGTGTTTACATCATCTTTTACTCGTGACGTTTGGAGAACGGATGAATTTGTTACTATTTTCTATGAATGTGTTACGTGCACCTTTCTCTTTAAACAGATTTTATATGTGTTTACAACATCTTTTACTCGTGACGTTTGGAGAACGGATGAATTTGTTACTATTTTCTATGAATGTCTTACGTGCACCTTTCTCTTTAAACAGATTTTATATGTGTTTATATTTGCTGTAAACTAAAGGAATATACTGCAGTTAGGAAAAAGGCTAAGACTCAATATCTTTGAGAAAGTAACTCAATATACCAGCCTAAACAATTCGTCATAAAAAATGCGGTTGTCAGCAGCATTTACAGTAAAGATGAAAGGAAGAACAATTAACACTGATAAGATTGCCTTCGTCAGCAAGGAAAAGAATATAGGAGTAAGTGCTGACAAAGAAAGGAAAGGCTAATGCTGAAAATGGTGCATCTTACACGGAACAAGAGAAACCACATGGGGGTCCGAATGGACAGAAGGCAGCAAGTAAAGGAGAGTAGTAGTGCTGAAACTGAATTCATCCTTAAGTCTTGATAAGTACCTTCGCAAGGTGGACCCTGCTTTTCACAAAATCTCACCAAAACGACACTGATATATAGACTGTATTTATATAGCATATATCATGCACAAAAGTATGTTAAAAACAAAGAAAGCTGGGTGCACAAGACCCAGGATACAAAAGTGCCCAATCCTGGTAGACACACTGGTGCCAGGATTGGAAAAGATGACAGTGCAGAATCCTCAAAATACGGAAACATTCCTACAATGGGGCCCGGCCAGGTCCAGGGAGAGGATGACCCCCTGTTGTAGAAGGAAGTAGTAGTCCACAAAAACTGATCGGCCAAAGAAGAGTCATAAAGATGATAAAGTGAACCATTGAGTATAAGAAATAAATTATGTATTGTTACTGTTATGCAAAAAGCCCAGAATTTCCAGACACAAGATATACAAAATGATTAAGAGAAATTAGAGGAAAGAAAAATACTTCCACAGGAAAAACTGTCAGAAGCTTAAAAAAAACTTTGTATTTGTTAATACAACAGATTTGTGAAAAACAGTATATACATCAAGAAACTTTGAACTGTTTGGAAAAAGAAGTATCTGAGGAAGAGTGAAAAGATAAACAACAAAACCCAGAGATATTTGAAAAATATAAAAAAGAAATCTGGACCTGGGAAAGAGAGATTTGATGTGGTGTAATATTTATGCAAAGGAAAAAGCAAAACTAACCAATTCAAAAAGAGCAGCACCAAAGATATTTGAATAGAAATACAGGCAAAGGAATGCGGACATGGAAAACTTTACAATTCAAAAAATAAGAAGACAAAGAGAAAAAGTAGAAATTAGATTAATAATGGAGAAGTTAAAGAAATAGAAATTGAGGTTATGGAGTACAGTACCTACGAAGTGAAGGATTCAGTGTAGAAAATCTAATTCAGAAAGCACAACAGGACAGAGCAATGGATATCCAAATTAAGGGGAAACCAGTGGAACAGGAAGCAATTGGTCAGGTGCCATATGAACATATTTTGGAGCCTTCCACTGGAAACCAATATAAATGTTCACTTGAAGTCAGACAGTAAGGGAAGGAACAATAAACTGTGGAGGAAACTGATGCAGTCAATGTTGAGGAGTGATAGGCCAGTGAGTACCCATATGATAGAGCAACAGATGGCACAGGATGAAATTGAAGAGAATGTGTCACAGGAAGATGCTATAGAACTTTCTATAGAATGCCCACAGGAAACAGAAAACAAGCATGTGCCTTCAGTATGGAAGAAAATGAGCTAAGAGAAGAGTTGCTAGATTTAATAGATATATATATTAAGATGAATGAATGATATAAACTGTAGAAGGTCAATAAAACCCAGAAAGTCAGAAGTCTGATAAAACAAATGAACACAATAATTAGGACTGTCTATAGAGATCCATGCGATATAACAGAAGTAAACAGGATCATGGAAATATCAAATAAGGAAAACTATAAAGCAGTTAAGGCAAGAAGTACCACTGTTAGAAGACTATAGAAGAGGGAATAGATCAACAAAAATACTAAAAAATTTAGATGTGATAAAAGCAATGAACAATATCAGAACAGACCAGAATCTATCAAGCACTATCGCAAATAAACTAAAAATTTCAGCACAGGCAGGAAAACTCAGAAGATATGAAGATAAATATAAAGGAAAAGAACAAAATGAGCAATTTAATGACCCAAAAAAGTTTTAGAGAGAAGTGGGAAACAAGATAAAAGGAAATGAAAGATTGCCAAAAAAGAACACACAGATCCATTTTAGAGACGCATCTATGAAGATCCTGTGAAACATAATACAGATGCTAAATGTTCAGAATATGTGAAAGAAAGACTAAGAAGTTTAAATGTACAGGATATGAAATGGGATAAAGTAACAGCCAGAGAGGTTGAAACAAAGTTAAGAAAAGCCTCTAATTGGAAAACCCCAGGCCCAGATGCAGTACCTAACTTTTGGTTAAAAGTATTAACATCTTTGCACGAAGATTTATCCATGAGTAAGAACTATTTATATGCTCACCTCGAACAGACACCAACCTGGCTAACAACAGGAAAAACAATGCTCCTACTGAACCTGCAAGCTACCCTAAAAATTGACCAATAACTTGCCTTCCGACGATGTATAAACTATATACTGGAATTGATGCTGACAGAGTTTATAGTCATTTAGAAGAAAACTCAATTATGGCAGTAGAACAAAAGGGCAATAAAATAAAGTCATATGGAACAAAGCATCATTTGTTGTGAAATAAAGTCATAGTGGGGAACTGTAAAAAGGGGAAGAATCTAAAAATGGCATGGACTGATTACAAAAATGCATTTGATAGTATCCCACATCATGGATAAAAGAATGCTTAAAAATGTATAAGAAACACCCTACACTGATTGACCACATTACAGTGACCATGAAACAGTGGCAGACCACTTTGCAATTAAGACATGATAAAGGACAAATTATTATCCCATGGATAAAAATTCAAAGGGGGATATTCCAGGGTGATTCTCTGTCACCGTTGCTATTCTGCCTTGACCTTAACCCTTTAAGCTGTTTACTTAACAGCTTAGGCCATGGCTACAATTTGGCTCCTAGAAAACAACAAAGTGTAAAAGACTTCTCATCTTCTCTTTATCAATGATTTAAAATTGTACAGCTCATCAGATGAGGAACTGAAAGCACAACTGCAGTGTATTAAAACTTTTTCAGATGTGATAAGAATGTCATTTGGTCTTGATAAATGTGCAAAAGCAACCTTTAAAGCAGTAAAACTGCAGCACCAGGAAAAAAATTTATGTACTCACCATAACATTCCATGTGAGTTATTCATCTCGCCTTCATTCTCACTGATGGGGTCGGAGCCGACTCGGCCAGATGCTAAAGCTCGAGGTCTACAAATAGCTTGTGGCCTACTCTCTATCCCATGATGCAATAGTGCTTCCCTCAGATCTTGTTTGCCCAATCACATAGATAACTAAAGTACATATATATTGAAATAATACCATAGATAAGGATAAAGCATCACTAAGATTTGTCTGAACTTCCTGGCCCTCAACACTTTAAAGGTAGGGGGTTGGTGGGTGGGATGTAAGAATGAAGCCGAGATGAAAAACTCACATGGAACATTATGGTGAGTACATAACTTCTTTATGTGAAGTTGTTCTATCTCGTCTTCATTCTCACTGACAAGCACCATCTCCTTGGGTGGCTCATGGAAGTATATTCCTTAGAACCATAGAACCAAAGGAGGCCCTGTCCCTGGAGGTCCTATCCAATTTGTAATGAGTGTTAAAGGTATGAGGTGAGGACCATGTGGCTGCTGCACAAATGGTATCTATAGGTGGCCTTGCTAGAAAGGCTGAAGATGTGGAAACTGCCCTAGTTGAGTAAGCCTTAATTTTATGATTTAGTGGTGCTGCAGTAGCATTGTCGCCTCACAGCAAGACATTGTCGCGTTCGATTCTCAGCTAGACCGTCTTCTGTGTGGAGGCATGCATGAATGGGCATGCCTTCATTGAAGGTTGTGCATCAGGGCTGGTAACTCGGCACGTAAAAATCCACTACCAAACATTAGCGGACCGGAGTTCCGCTGTGGCGACCCCTAACCGGGATAAGTCGAAAGACACAACAACAAGTGCTATGTGCGTAGAGCTGTATGTGAAAGAAATACAATCCGACAACCATTTTGACAAAGTGTTTTTTCCTACCAGAGTACCCTTCTTTGAATCTGAAAAGGAGACAAAAAGTTGATCTGACTTTCTGAAGTCCTTAGTCCTGTCTAAACAGAATCGCAGTTGCCTATGGACATCAAGTTTGTGCAGCATGTGTTCCATTTTGTTTGTATATTTGGGAAAAAATACAGGTAATTCTAAAGTCTGGTTAAGATTTGTTTCAGAACAAACCTTAGGTAGGAAAGAAGGATTTGTTCTCAGCGTTACTCTGTCGTTATGAAAAATCAAGTATGGTGCTTTGATGGACAAGGCATGTAATTCCGAAATTCTTCGAGTAGAAGTAATTGCTACTAGGAAAATGGTTTTCCACGATAGGTATTTCAAATCACAGGATGATGCAGGTTCAAAGGGAGGTAAAATGATCCGTGACAGCACAAAATTCAGATTCCATGGAGCAGCTGGGGTTCTGATAGGTGGTCTCAAGTGAATAGTACCTTTAAGGAAGGCTTTAGAAAGTCTGTGTGACATGATGGAAGTCTGTTGATCACCAATATGTAAATTAGAAATTGCTGGCAATTGAAGCCTAAGGGTTGACACAGCCACTCCTTCATGAAACAGTTTAGTCAGAAACTTTAAAATGGAAGAAATCGAAACCATATATGGGTCAATATTATTATTTGACGCCCATATGGAAAATCTTTTCTACTTCCTAAGGTATAGTTTCCTGGTAGAAGCTTTATGAGAAGAGATTAGGATGTTCTGTGCTGCAGGTGATAAATTGTGGAACCTGGCTATTCGTGGAACTGGAGAAGCCAAGCTGTCAACTTTAGGGTATGAATTGCAGGATGAAGAGCTCCTGATGAATGCATCAGAAGATCTGGAACTGGGTCCAGAATAGTACAGTTGTGCACATTTACCATAAATGTAGATGTTCGAGTGTATTCACTGTTGCAGTCATCACATTTGGGTTATCTGCTTGCAGTAGCCCTCAGTCGGCCTGATTATCAAAGTCTTGGGTCCTGTGTCGGTTGCTGTCTCATCTTCCATGATGTCAGGCAGTCAGGGGTATAAAGCATGCCACCGATGCCATTACATCAGTTTTTCTTGCCCCAGATGTCAGGTGCCCCCATAATGGGAAGCAATTATATACAAGGTTACACCTCCAACAAAAAAGCAAATACACCAAAAAGCTTTAAGCATAGTAAACAAGAATAGAGGAATAGTCAATAGAAGTCAGGGGGCTGGAGGGAGGGTAACCAGGACTGCAACAGTGAATACACTCGAACATCTACATTTATGGTTAAGTGTATACAACTGTACTATGTTCTTCGTGTTTCACTGTTGCAGTCATCTCATTTAGGTAGATTCCTAAAGCTAAGGATGGGAGGAGGTAATCAGATAGCATTAGGACCAGCTATAAGGCCCTGCATGACTACAGTGGCAAAACCAGCTGTAGATTTAGAAAAAATTGGAAAGCAATAATGCTTGGTGAAGGTATGTACAGAACTCCAGGTAGCAGCTTCTAGGATATCCCTGGTAGGGACACCTTTGAGAAAGGCTGTAGAGGTAGATGCAGCCCTGGTTGAATGTGGTCTAATCTCCTGTGGGGTAGGTTTTCTATGGTTCTTATAGCAGAAATGAATGCAGTGGCATATCCACTTAGAAATGGTTTGCTTTGAAATGGCCTTCCCTCTCTGCCCCTGCAGCAAATGCAGCCAGCAGCTGTTCAGATTTCCTGAGAGGTTTAGTCCTGTCCAATTAAAATCTAATTTGCCTGTACACGTCCAATGAGTGCAGTATTCATCTCCCCTTGTTCTGTGGATTAGAAAAGAAGGTTGGCAAATGAATGGACTGATTAAGGGCCACACTGGATACCACCTTGGGTATGAAGGAGGGATTGGTGCTGAGGGACACCCTGTCCGCATGAAAGATGATGAAAGGCTCCACTGCCACGAGGGCCTGCAATTCAGACACTCTTCTTGCTGAAGTGATGGCTAGAAGGAATGCTGTTTTCCAAGAAAGGAATTTCAACTCTGCATTTGAAGCCGACTCAAAGGGAGGTACAGTAAGTTTTTCCAATACAAAGTTGAGGTCCCAGGCTGGAGTAGGGGCTCTCCTGGGTGGTCTTAGGTTTTTGGCCCCTCTGAGAAACTGCTTCAACAGTGGACGAGAGAAGAGGGTTGGTTCTGTATTGTAATGAGCTGAAATGGCTGAGGCATGAATTTTGATGGAGGAAAAGGAAAGGCCCTTCTGAAGCATCTCAGTCAAGTATTGAAGAATCTGAGGTAAACTGGGTGCTGCTGTACCCATTCCCTGAGTCTGGCTCCAGGAACAGAATATTTTCCATTTTTCAGCATAGGATTTTCTAGTACTAGGCATCCTTGCCTCCAGAATGACATCCATCACTTGTTTACTGAGGGATGGTAACAGAGAGATCAGGTAATTAGCCAGGCTGCCAGGTTCAAGGTTTGAAGCTGTGGGTGCAGAATCTGGCACTCCTGCTGGGACAGCAGAGTAGGGGTCTAAGGCAGGAGCCATGCTGTCAGCAGTGACACATTGCGCAAGAGGGGGTACACCAGTGTTGGCGTGGCCAGTCTGGTGCAATCAGTATTGTCCTTGGTCTGTCCTGTTTGATCTTTAGTAGTACCTTGGAGAGGCAGAGGGGAAAAGGCATAAACTGATAGGGTGAAGGACAGAGCATCCATTTTCCAAGCTTATTTGTGGGGAGTCCTTGTGCAGAATTTGTCCAATTGGTAGTTCTGGAGGGAGGCAAACAGGTTTATCTCTGGGCTACCCCATTTGTTTCCCAACATGTTGAATATCTTTGGTTCCAGTTTCCACTCGTGTGGGTCCATGAGATTTCTGCTTAGGTCATCTGCCAGTGTATTTAGCTTTCCTGGCAGGAATTGAGCCTGTAGGTGCACTTGGTAGCTCAAGGATGTGTTCCACATAGCCATGGTTAGTCTGCAGAGAGGGTATGAGTGGGTTCCTCCCTGCTTGTTTATGTACCACATAACAGTGGTGTTGTCCGTCTTTACCAATAATTTTCCTGGAAGAATGTGGTCCTTGAAGGCTGTCAGAGCATTCTGTACAGCTAACATTTCTTTTTGATTGATATGCAGTTGCATTTGTCTTGGGCTCCATTTGCCCTGAATGCACTTCCCTGCCAAGAGAGCCCCCCATGCATAGTCTGATGCATCTGTTGTTAGGGTTTGGGTGGCAGGGGGTAGAGTGAATGGCAGTCCTTTGTTTTGGTGGCAGGCCTCTGCCCACCAAAGGAACTCTATCTGTAGACAAGGTATGATAGGAATCACTGATTCTAGATCCTAAGAATGTTGACACCATAGGCTTTTAAATACCATTGTAGTTTCCTCATATGCAGTCTTGCATATGGAATTAATAGAATGCAGGAGGCCATGAACCCCAGGGCTTACAGTATTTTCCTTGCAGATAGCTGGGTCGTTGTGGTCAGTAGTTTGAAGTAGGCTGTCAAATGAACTTGTTTCTCTGGCATGAGGTAGGCCATCTGGGAAGTTGTATTCAAGCTTGCTCCCAGGAATACAATTTGCTGACAGTGTACAAGATGTGATTTCTTTTCATTTTGGTGTACCCCAGAGTAGTTAGCAGTTTCTTTACAAATGCCAGATGATTCAATAGTATGACCTGGCTTTCTGCCTGAATTAGACAATCGTCCAGGTATGGGTATATTTGAATATTTCTTTGCCTGCAAAAAGCAATGACTGGAGCTAGGCACTTTGTGAATACCCTGGGCGCAGTAGATAAGCCAAAGGGTAGTGCAGAGAACTGACAGTGCATGTAGCCTGCTTTGAAGCATAGGTATCTTCTGCAAGATTCCATTACTGGGATGTGCAGGTAGGCATCTTTGCCTACCACAGAAAGAAGCTGATGAAGAGTTAGCATCTTGAATTTTGGGATCACCAAAAATGTGTTTAGGATAGACAGGTCCAAGATTGGACACCAGAAGTTGTCTTTTCTGGGTACCAGAAAAAGTCTTGAGTAGAAACCTTGTCCCCATTCTTCTTCTGGGAAAGGATGAACAGCCCTGATGATTCAAAGAAAGAGGACTTACTTTTGAGCGTCTGCCCACTGATTTGGGGGTAGAGTTGGCCAACCGTTTGGGGTTGGCAAGGAGTGGAAAGGAATCTGCATCCCTGGGAAACTATATTTAAAACCCGTTTGTCCTGGGTAATGGGTTCCCAATTTTTTGCTTGCAGGGCAATCTTACCCCCCCTAAAGGAACAGTCAGTTGAGCAGGGCTTGGAAGGTTTAAAGTTAAGTCACTGAGACAGTTTACCATAGGAGGGAGTCTTACTACTTCCTGCTTTGGAAGTTGGATCCACCCACTGCTTAGTCCTGTGAGTCCCTTGGGACTGCAGCCTGGGTGTTCTGCTGTTTCTGCGTTTGGACTGAGAAGGCCTGGAAGAGGCAGGAAAGGACCAGTTCTTAGAGGGCCAATGCCTACTAAATCTGGGAGGCTGTATTTGCAGGAAACCTTTAACAGTTTGCATTGATTTAGCTTTTTCCTCCATCTTTTTAAGTACTTCTTCTGCTTTGTTGCCAAACAGGTGGTTTTGGTTTGAGGGAGCATCCAGCAATTTAGCCTTAACATGATCTGGCAAAGATTGCTCCTTAAGCCAAGCATGCCTTCTAAGTACAGACCCAGTGACAGCAGCCCTGCAAGATGCCTCTAATGAATCAAAATCACATTGCAAAGTATGTTTTCCAACTTGTTCAGCAGAATACATTAAATCCTGTAAATCTTTATTTTCAGCACAATCAGGAATCAGCATCATTTTCTGTTTAAGCAATCCAATAATATGCTGCTGATACTTTAACATATGAAACTGGCAGTCTAAGGCTCTAATGGCCAAGGTTGCAGAAGTGTATACCTTCTTACCCCATCTATCCAGCGCCCTGGAATCTCTATCAGAGGGGGTAGGATTTTTGGCAGTAGTAGCCTTAATGCCCTTGGGTCCCTGTGAAATGGTCTCAGGATCCGCAGTAGGATTTTTAAAAAAAGAACTCGTGAGAGTCAGGAACCATGCAATACCTATCAGGTTTTCTGGGAGCAGGAGGTAAAGAGTCAGGGGCCAGGCTAGATTCCGAGAAGGCATCATCAACAATGTCCAGTACAGGAGGTATAGCTAAATGCCTGTGCTGGGGCAGGAGTAAGAAATCCCCAAGCCTCTTTTTGGAGTCAGAGTAATCCTAGCTTTCCCAGCAAAAATGCTTCCTAAAAGTATGCAAGGTTTCACCAAAAGAGAAATTCTCTGGAGGGGAAGCAGAGGGAATGGAGTCCTCTGTATCAGAATCCTCATAGGTAGATAAGGGTAACTCCTGGTCATAAGTGGAAACAGAAATTTCAGAGTCCTGATCAGAAGAATCAGAAGTAAAATCAGTCCTAGGTCTCTTAGAGGGGGAAGGGTGGCTTCCCCTGATTACAGTAATAAGGTCTTCAGCCATTCTTATCATTTGTTTTTTAGGCATAAGGGCCTGAGCATGCGGTCTGGGCGTCGGTTTTCTAGGCATGGATGGAGTTTTAGGCCTTGAAGAAGAAGATGGCGTTGGTTTAATATGCAAGTCAGTAGGACTGAATACATCCTCAGAAGCTGGTGCCTGCACAGCGGCTCCAGATTCATCCAAGGTAGAGACATCCGCAGGTTCCACAGTCGAGGAAGCATCTCGCAGCATACCAGACACCGAATGGGTCTCAGTACAGGCCTGTGAATCTGAAGTAGTGGGTATCAGGGGCTACGAAAGTGCCTCACTGAATACCGGCGAACTGGCGACTAGCATAGGAGAAGTGTCGTTGGCAGCTTTGGACATATGTGGTCCGTCTCTTTCTTTATCTTTGCATTTTTTCGGAATGTCGGTAGTCGGGGGACTTACCGAACCAATTTCTGGATAAATGAACAGAGTACCAAAATATTTAGAAGCGTAAATGAACCAACGATGAATAGTTCAAGGTTTGAATAAGGCACAAAACTGACAGCAAGGTACGTCGTGGTCTGAGTCTAAGCAAGGAATTCAGTACGAATGAAAATCTTTATGAGGTATTTACTTTCCAAAAGAAATACAATTGTTAACTTTTACTGACATCGGTTTACAGCAAGGAAAAAGGTTCTCCATTGGGGTACTTAGCTTAGTTGAAGACTCTGGTTCTGAAACTCAAAAATGAAAATTTCAGGAGTCGGCCGACCGGCACTTGCGAACTGCTTCTCCTTCGGGCACTGCACGGCAAGAAAGACTGATGTAATGGAATCGGCTGCATGCTTTATACCCCTGACTACCTGACGTCATGGAAGATGAGACAGCAACTGACACAGGATCCAGGACTTATCAGGCCGGTTGAGGGCTACTGCAAGCAGATAACCCAAATATGATGACTGCAACAGTGAAACACGAAGAACATCCATGGTTCTTCCAGTAGATGAGGCTGCAGAAAGGGGAATCAAATCTGACGAGGCCAGTAAGTGGTTATTAGAATAATGGTCCTTCCCAGAGTACTGGCTTTCTGTAGGAATTTGGGTATCAGAGGAAATGAGGGAACGGTATAAATAAGTCCCGGGGGCCAACTGTGTACAACTGCATCCCATGGGGTATCCCCCGAGTTGGGGATCAGGGCAAAGTAGTTGCTGCATTTGCTGTTGGTGGGGGTTGCAAACAGGTTGCAACAAGGCTGGCCCCATCTGCGTAATATCCATTCTGCTATTTCTTCTTTCAGGGACCACTAGTGAGGCAACAGAATTGCTCTGCTCAACTTGTCTGCTATCAGATTGGACCTCCCAGGGATGTGCATTGCTATAAGAAAGCGCTGGGTGGATATTGCCCACTGCCATACTCTCAGGGCCTCTCGATATAAGCGGTATGATCTGGTTCCTCCCTGTTTATGTACCAGACCACTGAAATGTTGTCCGTCTGTACTGCAATAGTCCCTAGAGGAAGAAAGTTTTGAAAGGACTGTGATGCTAGAAGTACCACACTAATCTCTAGGACATTGATATGCAGATGAGCCTCATGATTTGACCATGTGTCTTGGGCTGTCCTTCTCTGAAAAAGCCCCCCCACACCCTATCAGGGAGGCGTCAGTGGTCACAGTGGCAACAGGGGTTGGGAGAACAAAGGGACGTCCTATTGTCACTTGAGGAGAGGTGAGCCACCAAAGAATATCTCTCTTGCATGACTTTGTTATTATAATGGGATGAGACACTGGAAGATGCTGAAAAGACCATTGTGTGAAATCAAGCCATTGCAGTATCCGCATGTGCACTCGGCCTAATGAAATGGCAATGATGGCTGCAGCCATGGTCCCTAGTAATTTGAGCAATACTGAAACTGGGGCTCTCTCTTTGGGGATGAGGTCCAGAACCTGTTGTCGAAGGCTCACCACTCTTCCTGTTGGAAGTTTTATGGTCATGGAAACTGTGTCGAGATCTGCTCCTATAAAAACGGTACGTTTGTATGGCTGTAAAGCAGATTTGTCCCAGTTTACAGTAATCTCCAATCGACTGCAAAGATCTAAAGTTGTCTCCCTTGCTTGTATGACTTGATGCTTGGTGGTGGCAGTGAGGAGCGAGTCGTCTAATTATGGAAACACCTGGAATCCTAACCATCTCAGGTGAGCCGTGACTACTGCCATGCATTTGAACACTCTGGGGGCTGTTTTGAGACCAAAGGGCAGAGCTCAAAACTGGAAGTGACCGGCTCCTGGCCAAAATTGCAGATGATCCCTGGATGGTCTGGCCATCTTTATATGGTAGTACGCATCCTGGAGATGTAATGAGCACATCCAATTTTCCTAAAAAAGGAAGTATAGACTGTAGTGTGACCATCCAAAACTTTGTTTTTTTTTTTGACAGATTTGTTCAATCTGCTGAGATCCAAAATTGGTCTCCAGTCCTCTGTTTTTTTTGGAACTAAAAAGAACCTTGAGTAAGTTCCGCATCCTCTCTGATCTGCCGAGACTGGTTGGATGACTCTTTTTTTCTAGTAACCTTGTAATCTCTAAGGTTGCCTGTTCCCTGTGTTTGGGTGGAACATATGGGATTTTTTTCACTGGGGTTGAAGGTGTAACAAAGGGAGTGGTGCATCCTCTGAATATTATGCTTTGCACCTAATGATCTTTTGTGATTTTTAGCCAGGTGTCTGGGTACAAAGATAAGTGCCCCCAGACTGCCTCCAGAGATGGACAGATGGGCCTCCTTTCAGAAGCGCTGGTAGGGCTTTCCAAAGAACTGGTCCCAGTCACCCTGATTTTGTGGGGCCCCTCTGCCGCGTGGATGGCACCTTCTATTATTGCCCCCTCCTCTGCCTCTAGAGGGGGTTTCACCAAGTGTATCAAAGAAAGCTCCTTGGGCTTTGCGGAACCACATTTTTCCACTTTTCTGACCTTTTGGATAAGGTCTGGTAAGGGTGGAAAAATGGACTCCTACGGCAGACAATGTCCTTTCATCTTGCTCACACCTGGTAAGTGTTTCCTTCACTTTCAGTCCAAAAAGCGATGAAACATCAAAGGGGGTGTTCAAAAAGGATGACTTGTAGGGCTCTGCAAATGAACACAAGTGTATCCAGGAGCGTCTCCTAAGAGCAATTCCTGTACCCACTGCCCTAGTCATTCCATTAGCTGCATATGAAATCAGACTCATGGAAGAGTTTATAAGGGAATTTTAGGGTAGCAAGCTGGGAGGTTACCTTATCTGAGGCCTCCACAGCTACTGCACCCTGTAGAGTATTTCCCAACTCCTTAAGGAGATCTCTATGCAGTCTAGTAAAATGTGTGAGGTAGTTCAGGGATCGAAGAGTAAAGGCCGCTGAACTAAAACATGTGCTTGCCGTATCTGTCCAAGAGCCTAGAATCTCTATTAGGAGGATGAACAGATGTGGAGGTCTCCAATAACTCCTTTTTGGTGGCCACCACCACCACCACAGCATCAATGGGTACTCCTTTGGCAAGGAAAGCCTTGTTCTGGGGTGACATTATAAATTTGTTAGGCTTCCAAGGGACTGGTTCTATGGTATATGGGGACTCCCACGCCTTTTGAGAGAAGGTCCATCAACTCATCAAAAGGCAGAGTCACCCAAGGGTTGAGACCCGAAAGCCTTCATGAGTACTGACTCATCATCAGTAGGGTTAATGGGGTTCCAGCCACCCCTCTGTTTTAGTATTTCTAAGATATCACCAAAAGAGATGTTCAGAGGGGGACCCTTCTGACTCATCTAAGTAAGCATTTGATGTGAAGGATTCCTGTGGGAAATCTAGATGCTTCCTCTTACAAATTCTCTTCCTGGGAACCTCCTCAATGGGAGCTTCTGGGGGGCACCTGAGTCTCCGGGTCTCTACATTTTTGAGGGATCTGTGAAGCAGAGGCAGACACTGGAACTTTAGGGGAGGAGATTGCTGGTACCGATGGCATGGGTGCCCGAGGGGACAATACTCTCCTCATAACATTGAAGGCCCCACGACTCTGATCTGAAGGGACGCCTGGATCTGTAGAAGCAAGCAGTCTCTGCAGTGCCGAAGCTGTGGGCTCCAACCATGAGGTAGGTGCCGAACTCACCCAAGCTGAGGCCCCGAGAGGCAGAGTCGGCACCAAAAGATTAGTATGACTATCCTCTCTGGACCCGACCGGCGAGTGTCAGCTCCTAGACTCTAATGTAGGTACCGAAGAACTCAGAGTAGTCAGAACTGAAAGCCCCAAGGGTGTTGGTTCCGGCGATTCCACAATCATCGGTTCTGAATACTCCGGCTCCGAAACTTCAGATCAAATCAGAGGAAGAACTGAAGAAATGGGCTGGGTCTTGGTTGGTTCCGAAGCCCTAAGGGTCAAACCCGACAGAATTTTTGCTAGCGCCTGTGACTGCAAAAGCCTCTGCAATACTCGATTCACATCCTTATCTGATAGTCTTGAGGACCAGGAAGCTATTAGAGAGGCCTCTGACCACAAAATAGGAGACTTTAGAGTAGAAGCTACCAGTTCCAAGACTGGGGACCGGCTCCTACTGACAATAGCAACCAACGGTTCCGTAGGCATTGGAGCTGAGGTGGTAGTCCGGCTAGATTTAGATATTGATGACCCCTTTTTTGGCTCCAATTCCGAGGATGAGGTGGAAGACAAAGTTTTTGAAGACTTAGTAGATTTGTCCTTATCCAGGGCTTCTTGAAAAGAGGATTTTTATAAACCTCTCACCATTAGTTTACTCTTGCATACATGAAGAACGTGAGAACTGAGAGAGTGACAGATGGCACAATTTTCGTGAAGGTGAAGTTTACCTAGACAATACACGCAGTCTGGTTGCCCATCTGTGATAGACATCTTTTGTCCACATTTGGGACATTTCTTGAAACCAGATTTAGCCTTCTCAGACATGGTAAAGCACTCTTATCAGTAATAATAGCCCTAAAGAAAAAATTGTAGGACCCTAACTATATAATATAATATATAACACACAGTACACTCACTATGTAACTATAAGGCACAACATCAAATATAGCAATAACAGCCCCAATAAAAATAGGGTCTAACTCTAGGCTACAAGAAACTACTAAACTAAGTATAAGAAGCAAGCAATGCTATTGAAAGGTATAACAACACTACAGCCCTAACAACACCGCAGGGCTGAAGTAAACTTACAAGTTCAGTCGAACAGTATAACACACTACTACTGCCCTAATAAAAAACTGGGCTTACTACTTTGAAGCAGAAAGGATAGGGAGGTAAATTGCATTAACTAACTAAACTCCAACATATTATAAATAGGCCTAGAAAAAAACAGCTTCAAAAGCAGAGAAAAGGCACTCTAGAACGAGGTAAAACAAACAGTGGATACGTACATAACAATCCTAAATTTTACTGTCTATAGCAAGACTAAGAAAGTTTAAGGAGAAAATGCAAATAAGTCTGAACAATACTGGTCAGTGCTGTCGAAGGACACCCGATCTGTTGCAGAGGCAAATGAGATCTGAGGGAAGCACTATTGCATCATGGGATAGGGAGTACTCCACGAGCTGTTTGAAGACCTCGAGCTTTTGCATCTGGCAGAGTCAGAGCCAAGGATTGGCTCCGAACCCATCGGTGAGAATGAAGGCGAGATAGAACAACTTCACATCATCAGTTTGGGACAAGAATGTGATATAAAAGAACTTGAGCAGGAGGGAGTGTATAAATATTTGGGAATTGATGAAGGATCAACAATAAGACATGAACAAATGTGAATAAAACTTAGCAAGCAAGGAATACTTTAGAAGACTTAAATTAATCCTGAAAACAGCATTGACCTCTAGAAATAAAAATCTAAGCTACAAACCAATTTGCTCTTCCTGTCCTAATTTACAGTTTTGGAGTGACTGACTGGCCCCAAAACGTGTCAGATACATTAGATAGCAAAACAAGAAGGATGCTTCATGCTCACCAAATTATTTATAAACATCAGTATATACCAAAATTATATATTCTCCGTTTTGAAGGTGGGATGGGACTCCTTGAAATTGATTACATGTACAGATCTGCAATCTTGGGACTCAACACATACCTGCTGACTTCAAGAGATCCAAACATAGTGAAAGTCTTGAAACATGAGGAGAACAAATCTAAGATGACGTCTCTGATTAATCTAGCAGAAGAATATCAGTGTCAAGCAAGAACGGAAATCAGACTAGAAGTAGATAAAAATCAGGCAGCAACTGAATGTCCCAAAAAACAAAAGAAAGAACATAAGTTGAAGGACAAGAAGATAAGGCAAGAAATGTGGAAAATTCTTAAATGTAGTTGCAAGTATAGAAAACGTCTGGAAGAACCTCATGTTGATGAGGAACAAATGCAGGAATGGTTAAGGAGAGGTGAATTCAAACCAAGAGATGAAACATTAATATTGGTGGCCCAAGATAGTGGGCTATGTACACACTTGTTTACAAAGTCCATTGAATATGTGTGAGAAACAGACAAATGTAGGTTTTGTAAAACCGAATTGGAAACAGCCATACACCTTGTTGCTGGTTGTGATATACTAATGGGAGGAGGACTGTATACTGAAAGGCATAATGATGTGGCAAGACTGTTGCACTGAGGATTGTGCAAACATTATGGTACTGAAGTGGCTGAAAAACACAAAATGAGCCACACAGCAGCATAGAAAATGATGAAGTTTACATCACATGGGATCACCCATTACCAACAGTTCAAAAGACAGATACTAGAAAACCAGATATGGTGGTCCATGAAAAGAAGACAAAAGTAGCATTGATCATTACACCTAGTGTCTACAGTGTGTTGTGTACTGAGAGGCACAAAGTCATAAAATATCAGGATCTGCTGGCAGAAATGAGAGCAATGTGGAGGAAAGATACCCAGACCGTTCCAACAGTAATAGCAGCAATGGGTCTTAGAAAATAATCTACAATCGTATTTGGATATGTTAACAATCCATGTAACCCCATACGAATTGCAGAAGGAATCATTACTTTGCACATTTCAGTGCTGCGAAGGGCACTTCTGGCTGACATCAAAGATTGAAACAATACTAATTTCATGAACTTTAATTGTATTTTGACTTAGGAATGGGGTCCATTCCTGTCATGGTATTAGAAACCAAAAAAATTTAGAGAAATTAAAAAGAGAAAATGAGAAAACCTGCCAAGTAAAAGAGGAACTCATGGCAAGTGCTATGTAAGACGGTACTTTGGGTGCGAAACTGTTTTATGGAAGTGAACTGATAACTAGGTATATAACCACCTTAGAGTCATAAGTCTTACCTCACTGTAAGTATCTAGAACCTGATTCTCAGCAGGTTGTGTCTCAGATGAACAGATAAGTACTTTTACCTTCCTGTCATTTGAATGGTGTATCATCCCATCTTCATACCCCATTAATCATAACAGCTATCTAATAGTTTACATAAGCAATGCTTTGTATTTAATACATTCCTGCATCTTCCTTGTCATCCAGTATAAACAAACCATGGTTTATTTCAACCTGGGGGCTTCTACAGGATCTGACTGTGTCAATGATGATATTGGTGTTTTAGAGAAAAAGTATATACCAGGTTCACACAACAAGCTTCTTTAAGGCTGTTATATACCTAGAAATCAGTTCATAGTGTGTGGCAGAATAAAAAAGGAAATGCAAGATAAAGTAGTCAACCCTTTGAATCTAAAGGAAAGGGAGCCTCAGACAAGAAAGATCTGGTGAAGGATTTTTTTTTTTTGGAAAATAAATAAATACATTGTGGCTGTAGAAAGACAGAAGATTATTTTGAGCAGCTTTGAAAATAATACAAGTCCATCATAAGTAAACTGGTAAGAAAATTTTGTGATAAAAAGCATTAACTGCCTGATAAGATTCTGTACCAAAAGTATTTCTTGTACTTAGATGATAACGAAGAATGAAAATATGCAGTGAAATAAAAGCCTGCAGATCTAACAGAAACATCAGAAACGACTGTTCTGCAGATCTAACAGAAACATCAGAAACGACTGTTCTGCAGATCTAACAGAAACATCAGAAGCGACTGTTCTGCAGATCTAACAGAAACATCAGAAAGCGACTGTTCTGCAGATCTAACAGAAACATCAGAAACGACTGTTCTGCAGATCTAACAGAAACATCAGAAACGACTGTTCTGCAGATCTAACAGAAACATCAGAAACGACTGTTCTGCAGATCTAACAGAAACATCAGAAACGACTGTTCTGCAGATCTAACAGAAACATCAGAAACGACTGTTCTGCAGATCTAACAGAAACATCAGAAACGACTGTTCTGCAGATCTAACAGAAACATCAGAAACGACTGTTCTGCAGATCTAACAGAAACATCAGAAACGACTGTTCTGCAGATCTAACAGAAACATCAGAAACGACTGTTCTGCAGATCTAACAGAAACATCAGAAACGACTGTTCTGCAGATCTAACAGAAACATCAGAAACAACTGTTCTGCAGATATAACAGAAACATCAGAAACGACTGTTCTGCAGATCTAACAGAAACATCAGAAATTACTGTTCTGCAGATCTAACAGAAACATAAGAAACGACTGTTCTGCAGATCTAACAGAAACATGAGAAACGACTGTTCTGCAGATCTAGCAGAAACATCAGAAACGACTGTTCTGCAGATCTAACAAACATGAGAAACGACTGTTCTGCAGATCTAGCAGAAACATCAGAAATGACTGTTCTGCAGATCTAACAGAAACATCAGAAACGACTGTTCTTACCAACTTACAAATAGTTATTTCTTAAAGTATTCACAAACTACAATGAAAGGTTAAGCTAATGAAATATGTAGGCAACAGAAACTACTTAAAAGGATTCCATACAGCAGGAATGAAGCGAGAGCAAGTATTTCATTTATAAGACTGCTGCTAGTCTAGTCTGAGCAAGAAAAGAGGACGGCATGCTTCCTGAAGAAATGAGACGAACTATGTAAAGTCTAAAATCTTCAGCAAATGTAAACCTGGCATCCTTCACAACTTTTAAACTTTGAGAACAAATTTGCTAGAAGCAAGAACAGTTCTGTAATTCACAGCAGATGTAAGCACAATATGGATTTAATCAATCAGATAAAATCTGCTGTATATAAAACAAAATTAATAATGGTTACATTTCTGAAGAAAAAACAGCAGTGCAGACATAATACTAGGATGGTGGCTGGAAAAGTTTGACCATAGAACCCCTTACTGGCTACACTGATACATAACCATTCACAACTACTTTCATTCCAGACAAAGACATTTCAAGTTCACTAAACAAAAAAACTATGCTTTTGTTTGTAAGAAGATAACAGTACCCTACAATGATTCCAATAACTATTAAAACATGTTTTTTTTTCCTTCATTGTATTCACGATGAGTTAACAAGAAACAGATGCTGCCTGCTTTAAGACCTTGCCAGAGAGTAAAAAAGACTGACATACTGACTGATGAAATGGTCCTGTAACAGACTATCATGATTATTACATGACAATGACAGCAGATAAAACTGTTCATACAAGATAATGTGGTTATTACATGACACAATGACTGCAGATAAAACTGTCCATACAAGATAATGTGGTTATTACATGACACAATGACTGCAGATAAAACTGTTCATACAAGATAATGTGGTTATTACATGACACAATGACTGCAGATAAAACTGTCCATACAAGATAATGTGGTTATTACATGACACAATGACTGCAGATAAAACTGTCCATACAAGATAATGTGGTTATTACATGACACAATGACTGCAGATAAAACTGCCCCATACAAGACAATGTGATTGTACACACGCATGACACAGCGAGCAGATAAAAGATAATGTGGTTATTACATGACATAATGACTGCAGATAAAACTGTCCATACAAGATAATGTGGTTATTACATGACACAATGACTGCAGATAAAACTGTCCATACAAGATAATGTGATTATTACATGACACAATGACTGCAGATAAAACTGTTCATACAAGATAATGTGGTTATTACATGACACAATGACGGCAGATAAAACTGTCCATACACGATAATGTGGTTATTACATGACACAATGACTGCAGATAAAACTGTTCATACAAGATAATGTGGTTATTACATGACACAATAACTGCAGATAAAACTGTCCATACAAGATAATGTGGTTATTACAAGACACAATGACTGCAGGTAAAACTGTTCATACAAGATAATGTGGTTATTACATGACACAATGACAGCAGATAAAAAGTACAGTTTTGTACCTACCATAAATGTAGATGTTCGAAGATCCACATTGCTGCAGTCCTAACACTTGGGTAGTCCGCTGTCCACGGTCGGCCCGAATATCAAAGTATAAGGCTGACGTCGGTCAGGGCGCATTTAACTGACGTCAGGGTACAAATGCGCATGACCGGCGTCATATCCTCAGTCTTTTCTTGCCCCAGATGTCAGAAGACCGTAAAAAGAAAGGTCAAAACCAAAAGACAGCAAACAAACAACCAACCACCCTTGCACTATGTACAATAGATATAATACACACAATATGTACAACCCAACCCACACAACCACCTCCAAGTACAGAGGGAAGGAGGAGGGTAAATTGGACTGCAGCAATATGGATCTTCGAACATCTACATTTATGGTAGGTACAAAACTGTACTATGTTCTTCATCTCACATTGCTGCAGTCCTAACACTTGGGTAGAATCCCAAAGCAGAGATAAGGGAGGATGGCTAACTATAAGGAAGCAGGAGCTGCCAAAATGCCCTGCAAAACCGCAGTGGCAAAACCAGCCCTGGACTTAGAGTAAAGTGGCAGGTGATAATGCCTAGAGAAGGTATGCACAGAACTCCAAGTAGCTGCCTCTAAAATATCCTTGGTTGCCACTCCCTCAAAAAGCTGTGGAAGTGGCAGTAGCCCTAGTGGAATGAGGCCTAATCCCAGCTGGAACCTCCTTGCCATGATGGGAATAACAGAAAGCAATGCAAAACCCAATCCACTTAGAAATAGTTTGTTTTGACACAGGCTTGCCCTGAGAACTCAAAGCAAAAGAAACAAACAACTGCTGAGACTGCCTGAACCCTTTAGTTCTGTCCAAATAATAACGCAACTGCCTGTGTACATCCAAAGTGTGCAAAATCTTTTCCCCTTTATTTTGGGGATTTGCATAAAAAGTAGGCAAATGAATAGTCTGGTTTAAAGCCACACTAGAAACCACCTTAGGCATAAAGGAAGGATTAGTACGTAATGATACCCTATCCTTATGGAAAATCAAGAAAGGCTCAACTGCCATAAGGGCCTGCAATTCAGAAACCCTTCTTGCAGAGGTAATGGCCAATAAAAAAGCAGTCTTCCATGATAAATATTTCAACTCAGCAGTAGCTGCAGGCTCAAAAGGTTGTAGAGTGAGTTTCTCCAACACAAAATTGAGATCCCAAGCAGGAGAAGGAGCTCTTCGTGGGGGTCTAATATTCTTTGCGCTTCTAAGAAATTGCTTGAACAAAGGATGAGAAAACAATGGCGGGTCGCAATCATAGTGAGCTGAAATTGCTGCAGCATGAACTTTAATAGAAGAGAAGGACAAACCTCTGTCCAGTAACTCAGTAAGATATTGAAGAGCCACACTTAAATTAGGCTCAGAAACATCAAAATCCTTTGCTGCACTCCAAAATAAAAATCTCTTCCATTTATCTGCGTACACTTTCCTTGTACTAGGCCTTCTAGCTTCCAAAATCACATTCAAAACTTGTTGTGGAAGTTGAGACCCTTTATTGTTCAAAACAGAATATGCCAGGCTGTTAGGTGAAGAGAGTGAAGTTTGACATTGAGCAAATGGCTGTCTTCCTGTGACAACAGGTGTGGAATCGAAGGCAAAGGCCATGGAGGCTTCCGTACTAGACTTCTCAGTAATGGGTACCAGTGCTGTCGAGGCCAATCTGGAGCTATTAAAATCATCCTTGGCTTGTCCTGTCTGACCTTCAGAAGTACCTTTGGGAGGAGAGGCAGAGGTGGAAAGGCATACACATGAAGATTGCTCCAATTGAAAGAAAGAGCATCCACTTTCCAAGCTGTGGGATGAAACCTTTTGTGCAAAACTTTGGCAGCTGATGGTTTAGTGGAGAAGCGAACAGATCTATGTCTGGAGTTCCCCATGACACTGTCAATTTCTGAAATACATGAGGATCCAATTTCCACTCGTGGGGATCCATAATTCGTCTGCTCAACACATCTGCTAAGGAGTTCTGTGCTCCTGGCAGAAACCTTGCCTGAAGATTGAGCTGTAAACTGAGAGCAGTCTCCCACAAAATCATTGTTTGCCTGCATAGAGGATAAGAATGTTCCCCTTGCTTGTTGATGTACCACATGACAGTTGTGTTGTCTGTTAGAATCAACACCTGTCCTGGAAGAAGGAATTCCTTGAAAGCTATTAATGCAAACTGGACTGCTAACATCTCCTTCATGTTGATATGTAGATGTTGTAGTCTGACAGGCCACTTGTTTTGTATCCATTTTCCATTCAGATGAGCTCCCCAAGCTTTGTCTGAGGCATCTGTCGTTAAAATCTGACTTGCTTCTGGCCGGGTCACAGAGAGTCCCTTGTTTAGGTGACATTCCTGAGCCCACCACAAAATTCCTTCTGAATGCAAGGTATTATTGGAATGACAGTGTCCAGATCCTGGCAGTGCTGTGTCCATACATTTTGAGATACCATTGTAGCTTCCTCATATGCAGTTTGGCATTGGGAAGCACCAGAATACAAGATGCCATGAACCCTAAGGCTTGAAGGACTGTCCTTGCAGTCAGCCCGGACTGATGAGATAGTTGATGGAAGTAAAGGGATAGACTCTTTTGTTTGTCCGGGGTTAAAAAGGCCATCTGGGCTGCTGTATTCAGTCTCACACCCAGAAAGCACATGTCTTGAGAGGGTACTAGACTGGACTTTATTTCGTTCACAGAATACCCTAGGCATCTTAGCACTGCTATCACATACTCCAAATGACGAAGAAGCTCTTCCCTTCCTTGAGCCAGAATCAGGCAGTCGTCCAAATAAGGATAGATCTGTATTCCTTTTAGTCTGAAGAAAGCTATCACTGGAGCCAGAACTTTCGTGAACACTCTGGGCGCAGTAGATAAGCCAAAGGGCAATGCAGAGAACTGATAGTGAGAAGTCCCAGCTCGAAAACGCAGATACTTTCTGCAACTGAGTCTGATAGGAACATGAAGGTAAGCCTCCTTGAGATCCAAAGTTACCATCCAATGATCTTTGCCCAGCAGAGGTAAAAGCTGCTGCAACGTCAACATTTTGAACTTGGGAATGTCCAGATAAGTGTTGAGGATAGATAAATCCAAAATTGGTCTCCACGTGTTCCCCTTCTTTGGTACTAGGAACAGGCGAGAATAAAATCCTAGGCCCACTTCTGGCAGAGGGACCGGCTGTATGGCCCCTAGTTGGAGCAACAGAGAAACCTGTCCGTGAGCCTCTATTCTTTGTTGAGGAGGAACGTCTGGCATGCCTTTGAAAGGAGGCAAGGTATGGAAATAAAACCTGTAGCCGTGGTGTATGATATCCAATACCCATCTGTCCTGGGTAATTAATTTCCAATTTTCTTTGAAGAGTGCCAACCTTCCTCCCAAAGGTGCTGCCAGACGAGCAGGCTCTGGCAGCTGAAAAGGTAGGTCATTGGGTCTGTTTACGAAAGGACTGACCCCTGCCCTCACCCGAAGCCTGTGCAGGAGAACTCCCTGTTCTAGGCCGGAAAGAGCCCTGAGCTCTGCCCTTACCACGTCTAGATCTACCCCTAGACTGGGAATCATAAGAAGGATACGTCCACCCCTTAGTAGGCCAATTTCTACTAAACTTTGGAGGCTGGACTTGCAAAAAATCTTTAACAGTCTGCATAGACTTAGCCTTGTCTTCCATTTTCTTTAAGACTGTCTCAACAGGAGGCCCAAACAACACGTCAGATTGTAAAGGAGCATCTAAAATCCTTGTTTTAACATGTTCAGACAAATTCTGATCCCTCAGCCAGGCGTGCCTGCGAAGAACAGTCCCAGTGGCAGCCACCCTAGACGAGGCCTGTACAGCATCAAAACCACATTGCAAAGAATGCTTACCCACCTGTTCAGAAACATGGACTAAATCTTGCAACTCTTTACAATCAATACCAACTGCCAGAGCATCAACCTTAGACTTCAATTGTGAAAGGAGATAGTTTTGGTATTTCAACATGTGAAACTGGCAATTCAGAGCCCTTATAGCAAGAGTGGAAGAAGTATAAACTTTCTTTCCCCATCTATCCAAGGCCCTAGCCTCCTTATCAGTAGGAACCGGATTCTTAACAACAGAAGCCTTAACACCCTTAGGACCCTGGCTAACAGTTTCTGGGTCTGCCCTAGGACTTTTAAAAAGATACTTGTGAACGTCAGGCACCCTGTAATACCTATCCGGCTTAACAGGAGCAGGAGGCAAAGAATCAGGATTAAGAGAAGCCTCTGTAAAAACATCTTCCACTACATCCAAAACAGGAGGTATTGCCAAAGGCCTATGCTGGGGTAAAAACAGAAATTCCCTAAGCCGTTTCCTGGAATCAGAGAAGTCCTGACCTTCCCACTTAAAATGCTCCCTCATGGAATGAAGAGTTTCTGAAAAATAAAAATCCTCAGGAGGAGTAGCAGGAGGAGTAGAATCATCCACATCAGAATCAGAATAAGGAGAGTACTCCTGCAAGTCTTCAGCCGAAGACTCTGAAACATCTGAAGCTTGCTCAAAACCCCCCAGCTCAGGCTCCACCCTAGGTCTCTTAGCAGGAGGGGGCATAGAACCCCTAATCAAAGTAATCAAATCTTCTGCCATTTTAAGCATATGCTTCTTGGGCATAGTACCTGAAGAGCTAGGGGTAACACCAACTGAAGCTAAACCTGGCCTGCCCCTGGGAGAAGCCTTAGTAACAGAAGGAGAGGGCCTAACCACCTTAGGAAGGGAGGGGAGTATAGTAACCTGAGAAGCCCCCTCAGCCTGACTTGCCTCCTGAGAGGCCACATCTTGCAATAATAAAGTTTCACTCTGTGAACACAAAGAAATTTCCGGTGGAGCCACCGGCTCCACCGACACCTCTAAAGAACCGGCGTCCGGCACAGACGGTTCTTCTACCCAAGGCTTAACTGTCTTGTCCTTGCGCTTCTTGAGAAGCGGCGTGGAGCATCCGACGGCATTTTATAATTGCACCGCTTCCCAAAGACTAACCTTGCACAATCCAACCTTCTCTTTATAGTGCGTTTATTAAATCTAGCACAAGAGCGACAGCCAACAACGTCGTGCTCAGGCCCTAAGCAAGGAATACACAAAGTATGATAATCTCTATGCGGTATCTGTTTCCCACAAGAAACGCAATTATTAACTTTTTCTGACATCCGGTAAATGACTGAGGCAAGAAAAACAAAATATTCCCCAACGGGTACTTAGCCAACTTTGAACTCGGTCTGAAACTTCTAAATAGAAAAATCTCAGAACGCCAACCGGCACTTGCAATGCTGCTTCTGCATCGGACCATGCGGCAAAAAAGACTGAGGATATGACGCCGGTCATGCGCATTTGTACCCTGACGTCCTGACGTCAGTTAAATGCGCCCTGACCGACGTCAGCCTTATACTTTGATATTCGGGCCGACCGTGGACAGCGGACTACCCAAGTGTTAGGACTGCAGCAATGTGAGATGAAGAACATCTGTCCATACAAGATAATGTGGTTATTCCATTACACAATAACTGCAGATAAAACTGTCCATAGAAGATAATGTGGTTATTACATGACACAATGACTGCAGATACAACTGTTCATACAAGATAATGTGGTTATTACATGACACAATGATTGCAGATAAAACTGCTCATACAAGATAATGTTTTTATTACATGACACAATGATTGCAGATAAACTGTTCATACAAGATAATGTGGTTATTACATGACACAATGACAGCAGATAAAACTGTTCATACAATATAATGTGGTTAATACATGACACAATGACTGCAGATAAAACTGTCCATACAAGGTAATGTGGTTATTACATGACACAACGACTGCAGATAAAACCATTCATACAAGATAATGTGGTTATTCTATTACACAATACTTGCAGATAAAACTGTCCATAGAAGATAATGTGGTTATTACATGACACAATGACTGCAGATAAAACTGTTCATACAAGATAATGTGGTTATTACATGACACAATGACTGCAGATAAAACTTTCCATACAAGATAATGTGGTTATTCCATTACACAATAACTGCAGATAAAACTGTTCATACAAGATAATGTGGTTAATACATGACACAATGTCTGCAGATAAAACTGTCCATACAAGGTAATGTGGTCATTACATGACACAACGACTGCAGATAAAACCATTCATACAAGATAATGTGGTTATTACATAACACAATGACAGCAGATAAAAGTGTTCAGACAAGATAATGTGGTTATTACATGACACAATGACTGCAGATAAAACTGTTCATACAAGATAATGTGGTTATTACATGACACAATGATTGCAGATAAAACTGTCCATACAAGATAATGTGGTTATTACATGACACAATGACTGCAGATAAAACTGTCCATACAAGATAATGTGGTTATTCCATTACACAATAACTGCAGATAAAACTGTCCATAGAAGATAACATGGTTATTACATGACACAATGACTGCATATAAAACTGTTCATACAAGATTAAGAAGTTATGTACTTACCATAACATTCCATGTTAGTTGTCTTCTTCTCGCCTCCTTTCTTGTTGGTTGGGCTCGAAGCCAATCCTCGGCTCCGACTCGGCCATCTTCAAAAGCTCGAGAGCTGCTTACTCGCTCGAGGCCCCCCCTATATCCCATGATGCATGGCGCTAGATACCCAGATCTTGTTTGGTAAACCTAACTACAGACATAATAATAACAATTATAATAATAATACAATAAACATGTCGTAGGATGCATGAATCCTACTGGAGAGACTGCTAGTCAGAAGTAATAGCCAGAGAAG
This sequence comes from Protopterus annectens, assembly GCF_019279795.1. Lineage (NCBI taxonomy): Eukaryota > Metazoa > Chordata > Ceratodontiformes > Protopteridae > Protopterus > Protopterus annectens. Next base: position 1,082,044,693 of record NC_056748.1, read on the forward strand.
ACGCAGCCAGTGATAAAAACATAAGGAACTCTTCTCAGTCTACTAGGATAGGGGGATGGAGGGTGGGACGCAAGAAAGAAGGCGAGAAGAAGACAACTAACATGGAACTTTATGGTAGGTACATAACTTCTTAATGTTAAGTTGCCTATCTCGCCTTCATTCTTGCTGGTTGGGACAGCGTCCCTGGCACCTCAATCCTGGGTGGCTCATTGGAAGAGACTCTTCAGAACATTGGAACCAAAATCAGCTCTGCTCCTAGAGGCCACGTCCAGTTTATAATGTGAAATAAAGGTATGAGGATTGGCCCATGTAGCTGCCGCACAAATAGTTTCCATTGGCAATCTTGCCTGAAAAGCCACTGAAGTAGCTAGAGCTCTAGTGGAGTGACCTTTCGGTTTAGCAGGAAGCTCTTCATTCCTTAGCTGATATATAAATCTAATGATAGATGTCAACCACCTAGATAAGGTTACTTTCAACACAGGTAGACTTTGTTTGCCCTCAGCATAGGACAGGAACAGCTGGTCTGATTTTCTTATTTGCTTAGTTCTATGCAAGTAAAAGCGTAACTGTCTATGAACATCCAACTGATGCAAAATGTATTCCGCCTTGTTGGAATAATTTGGAAAAAACACAGGCAGATCAATAGACCAATTCAAATTATTGTCAGAAGAAACCTTTGGAAGGAAGGAATGATTAGTATTGAGAGACACTCTGTCATTGTGGAAAACTAGATAAGGAGGGCGAACACAGAGAGCCTGAATCTCAGAGACTCTTCTGGCTGAAGTAATTGCAATCAGAAAAAGGTGTTTCCAAGAAAGAAACTTCAAGGAACAAGAAGCTATCAGTTCAAAGGGAGGGCAGTATCAGGGAAGCTAACATCAAATTTAGATCCTACGGAGGTGGGGGATCTCTCACTGGGGGCCTGAGTAAAGTAGTCCCTTTGAGAAAAGCTTTACAAAGCTTATGGGACATAATACTAGTATCCGACAGACCTGTATGAAAGTTTGAAATTGCAGCTAACTGAACTCTAATCGTGGCAGAAGATCCAGCACGAAAAAGTTCCGCTAAAAAATCCAAAATATGGTGCACAGGGGCTGAAAAGGGATCTATATTTTTAGCCTCTACCCAGAAAGAGAAATGTTTCCACTTACTAACATAAGTCTTTCTAGTGGTAGACTTGTGCGATGATGAGATGATTTCACGCACCGAGTGGGAGATGTTCGGAAGCCTGGCTAAGGTCAGAAGTGGAGCAACCAAGCAGTGAGCTGGAGAGATTGAAGAGATTGGTGCAGCCCGCCCGATTGATGGATCAGGAGGCCCAGAACTGGGTCCAGGGTCCAGGGCTGCTCCACAGGGTAATAATGCAGGAACGAGAAGTAAATTTGTCGAGGCCAGTTAAGGGGCATTGAGGATCATCTTGCATCCCAATGTGGTAGCTTTCTGTATCAATTTGGGAATCAGGGGGAATGGAGGGAATGCATAAAGAAGTCCCGGAGGCCAATTGTGAACTAGAGCGTCTCTGGGGGAGTGTCCGGGAAGAGGGAGGAGAGAGAAGAAATTGTTGCACTTGCTGTTGAAGAGGGTGGCAAAAAGGTCGCAGCAAGGTGGACCCAATTTGCGGAAGATTTGATCCGCCACTGTCTGATTGAGAGACCACTCGTGAGGCATGAGAATTGCTCTGCTCAGCCTGTCTGCTATAACGTTGGACTTCCCAGGGGTATGCACTGCTATCAGAAACCGATGGGAAGAGATCGCCCACTGCCAAATTCTGAGTGCTTCTCGACATAGGGGGTAGGATCTGGTTCCGCCCTGCTTGTTGATGTACCACACTACTGACATATTGTCTGTTTGAACTGCAATGGTCCCGGTAGGAAGAGAGATGTGAAGAGCTTGCAACGCCAAAAGCACGGCCCTCATCTCCAAGACATTGATATGCAGATGGTACTCCTGAGGCTGCCAGGTGCCTTGGACTGTTCTGCCCTGAAAATGCCCCCCCCACCCAATCAGGGTGGCATCCATGGTCACCATAGCCACTGGAGGAGGAAGAGCAAATGGTCTGCCCCAGGGTACTGATGGGGAAACCATCCACCAAGCAAGTTGATTTTTGCATGTCTGTGTGATCATTATTTTGTGAGACATTGGAAGTTGCTGGTAAGACCATTGGGTGAACAGCATCTGGCCTGAATTATTTTGCATCCTAATAAGACTTGGACACGTCGGCGAATGTCTAGCACTCTGTCTAATGGAAGTCTCGCTGACATGTCCTTTGTATTTAAGTTTGTGCCTATAAAGGTAATAGACTGACAAGGCGACAATGCAGACTTTTAAAAATTTATTGTGATGCCTAGCTTGGAGCAAGTTTGGATGGTATAGTCTCTGGCTCACAGCAGGTGATGCCTGGTGGTTGCAGTAAGGAGCCAGTCATCTAAATATGGAAGCACCTGGAATTCTTGCCGTCTCAGGTGAGCAGTAACTACTGCCAAACATTTGGTGAACACCCTGGGGGCTGTGGTGTGACCAAAGGGCAGAGCTCTGAACTGATAATGACTGGCTCCCAGCCAGAAGCGGAGGAATCTTCTGGAGCGTCTGTCCATTTTGATATGGTAGTACACGTCCTGAAGATCTATGGAGCACATCCAATTGTCCTGACCCAGAAAGGGTAAAATGTACTGTAGAGTGACCATCCGGAACGTCGTTCTTTGAACAGACCTGTTTAGTCTGCTGAGATCCAGAATGGGTCTCCAGTCCCTTGTCTTTTTTGGTACCAAAAAGAACCTCGAGTAAATTCTGGATCCTTGCTGGTCTGCCGGGACTGGCTGGATAGCTCTTTTTCTTAGCAGTTTTGAAATTTCTTGAACTGCTTGATCCCTTAGATTGGGTGGAACATCTGGAAGGGATTTGTTGGGAACATAGGGAGTGCGAAAGAAAGGCATTTTGTAGCCTTCGGATATGATAGACAGTACCCATTTGTCTTGTGTTATACTTTGCCAGGCTTTTGGGTACAGCGATAATCTTCCCCTGACTGCCTCCGAAGGTGGACAGAAGGGCAGCACCTCAGGGATGCTGGAAGGGCTTGTCAGAGAAAGATTCTCTTTGGCCCTGATTTTGCAGACTCCCTCTGCCCCGAGGGCGCCGTCTATTGTTGTTCCCTCCTCTGCCCCTGGAGGGGAACTCTCCATGTGTGTCAGGCAAGGCTCCCTGGGGTTTCCGGAAGCACATCTTCCCACTCTTCTGACCCTTGGGATACGGTCTTGAAGGAGTGGAAAAACGGACTCCCACAGCAGAGAGAGTCTTGCCTTCCTGCTCACACCTGGTAAGGGTATCATTCACCTGTGGTCCAAAAAGAGCAGAACCATCAAATGGGGTGTTTGTGAAAGATGCCCTGAAGTGACCGCAAAGTTACATAACCGCATCCAGGCATGCCTCCTCAAGGCCATGTCGGTGCCTGCGGCCGTACTCGTACCATCGGCTGCGTAACAGATGAGCCACATGGAGGAGTTTACTACCGAACTAAGAGTCGCCAGCTGGAAGGCAACCTTAGCCTGGACCCCCACAGCTGATGGATCTTGAAGGGTATTTCCTAGCTCTTTAAGGAGATCCCTTTGAAGGCGGGTAAAGTGGTACAAATAGTTCAGCGATCTCATGGAGAAGGTCGCTGATGCAAACATCCGCGTCCCATATCTGTCCATCGTCCTAGATTCCTTATTAGGGGGATGGACAGATGAAGAAGTTTCAGCCAACTCCTTTTTTGTGGCCGCTGCTACCACCATGGCATCAACGGGAACACCCTTAGTCAGAAATTGCTTGTCTTGTGGTGCAGTAATAAATTTTGTGCATCTTCGAAGGGATGGTTCCACTGTGTCTGGGGCTGACCACGCCTTCCAAGCCACCACAGACATAAGTGGATCGCAAGGCATAGACACCCAGGAGGTGAAGGGTCGGGAACCAAATGAGTCCAGGAATACCGACTCATCCTCAGAAAGGTTAAGGGTAGTCCAGTTCCCCCTCTGCCTAAGTATCTCAAGGATGTCTGAGAAAGAGACGTCCTCAGAGGGGGATCTCTGAGACCATTCTGAATCCTCTAAGTTGGTATCTGAAGTGACAGACTCAGAGGAGTCAACATGCTTCCTCTTGCATTTCCTCTTTCGAGGGGGCTCCTCTGAATGAACAGGGGAGGCCTCGGAAGAGGAAGATACACCCAATGGGGTGCCCTGGAGCGCTTGTTCCCCATGCTTGGGGTTTGGAGGAGGGGCAGAGGAAGGAGCAGGCACCATGGGGGAGGAGCCGATGAGGCTGACCGTGAGGCTGACTCAGATGCCAGCACACTCTTCATGACCTCGAAGGCGCCTCTTCCCAATATCGGGGAAGGCTCCGGCTCCGAAGAGACCGGAATCCTTCCTGGCACCGAGAGAGATGGCTCCAAAGCCGATATAGGAGCCGAACTCACCTACGCCGAAGCTCCGAGAGGGAGAATGGGGTCGGACAAGGGTCCGATGCCACTCGCCCCCTCAGAGCCGACGAGGGAGTCCCGGCGCCCAGATCCCTCCAAGGACGGCACCATGGAAGAGATCAGAGCCGACGGAACCAAAAGGGTAGGTATCGGTGCCGACGGTCCCACGATCCCAACCCCAGCAAGCTCCGGCTCAGAGCTCAAGGGATGAGTCAAAGGAGGAACTCCTGCTGAGACAGGTGGAGCCGAACCCTGATGAGGAGGGCTGAATAACATTTTAGCCAGGGCCTGTGATTTTAAAAGCCTGCTCACCACTCTCTCCAAATCATGGTCAGATAGCCTAGTCGACAGAGAAGAGTGGGATCGGTGACTTCGCTCTGACTGTAACAAAGGCGACCCCGGAGCCAAGTGTATTGACTCTAAGGATGGTGATCTGGAGCGTTTTCGACTCCCTGACGTTTCCGACAGCAGAGTCGGGGCCGACTGGGAGATAGTACTTCGGTCCCAGTCGGAACCGAAGTTGGCTAGGAGATGGGTACTTCGGTTCCAGCCGGAACCAAAGCTGAAGCAGACGCCACACCCGACGACAGCTCCGAACTGGGAGCCGGCGGCTTCGATGGCTTGGAATGTTTCACTGGCTGTGCCTTAGCCGGTGATCCTTCAGGTTTAAGCAAACCCCTAAGGATAAGCTTATTCCTATGCTCCTGCAGGACTCTTGTACTAAAGGCGTGACACAGGGAACAAGAGTCCTGCAGGTGTAGGGCGCCCAAGCAATAGACACAAGAAGTGTGACCATCTGTCAGTGACATTTTCTGACAGCATGAGTCACATTTCTTGAATCCAGACACTTTCGTGTCTTTAGACATTCCTGTAAGGAAATATCAAAATACAAATAAAGAGTACAAAGGGAAGTAGGTAACTAGTGAAAAAATTTAATACTTTAAAAAAGGAAACAAGAATAAACCTCTAACTAAAAACGGCTACCTTAAAAAGGAAATGGGGGAGGGGGAGGGAGGGGAAAACTCTCTAAGAAGAAAACGAGTTTTCAAGGGGGAAGACTAAACTCCAACAAATACTACAAACTATGTATGAACACTAAGTATTCGAACAACTAACTAATATATATAGAACTTTTTGTATATTATTAAACAAAGTGAAAAAATACGACCTGAGCCAGTAAACGCAACCTCGTAGCAGAAGTGGCAAACGAGATCTGGGTATCTAGCGCCAGGCATCATGGGATATAGGGGGGCCTTGAGCCAGTAAGCAACTCTCGAGCTTTTGAAGATGGCCGAGTCAGAGCCGAGGATTGGCTCTGAGCCCAACCAGCAAGAATGAAGGCGATATAGACAACTTAACATAATGTGGTTATTACATGACACAATGACTACAGATAAAACTGTACATACAAGATAATGTGGTTATTACATGACACAATGACTGCAGATAAAACTGTTCATACAAGATAATGTGGTTATTACATGCCACAATGACTGCAGATACAACTGTTCATAGAAGATAATGTGGTATTACATGACACAATGACTGTAGATAAAACTGTTCATACAAGATAATGTGGTTATTATATGACACAATGCAGATAAAACTATTCATACAATATAATGTGGTTATTACATGTCACAATGACTGCAGATAAAACTGTTCATAAGAAGAAATGGCATGGTCAGTATGTTCTTTAATGAAAAGAAAAAGTCTGGAACAAAACAAACAACTTGTTCTAAACCAGATGAAACTTCATCACGACTTAGAAAATAATCTGCCTGCATTACAATATCCAAACATGTACTACAAGTGCGCATTACAGAAATGAGACTTTACTAGCAAAAACGACAGAGCAAGACAGGCAAAATACATCATTGATGTGTAGCCTTCTCTAACAGAATTCTCCTGTTAACTAGGACACTATTATTTCATGAATGTTAACTTGGTCCTATGTAACTACATTATGGTCCAGGCTGAAAAAGGATTCTGATGATTAATCAAAATATATGTCAAAATGTTAGAAAAGAAAAGGCACATTGAGCCTAATAGAATATTCAAACCATCAAAAATCTAATCTGCTACTTCAGCAGAACTTCAAATTTATCACCAGAAACATAAGAGAACATTGCACTGTGAAAAGGAAGGATCTGATGTTGTTAATCTTCATTTATTCCTTACGTATGGGATCCGCAACCAAGCCGGCCTTTTTTCAAGCTCGCGTCAGCCACAAACCTCTCGAGCTAAGATTTTACCCATCATGCCCTTCTCCCTGTCACCTCAGATTTAGTTTGCCATGTTGCTGTTCAGCCGTGTCCAGTCATTCCTCTCCAGCTAAGTGTATTTTTTAGATAATTTTCCAGTATTTTCTTAAAGATTTGTTAATTTTTTTGACTTTATTAAGTAGTTTTTTTTTTATTCTCTACCTTTTGTACCTTTGTGGTATCTCTACTACCAATGTTGGTAGTCTTTTCTTACTACTAGTGTATAGGTGGCTAAAGTATCTAGTTTTAATTTTTTTTTTTTTTGTGTAGATATAATGTCTGAGAAGAAAGGGACTACAGGTTTTAAGAGGTGTTCTGAGTGTGGACACAAACTGTCTCACTCTGACGCACTTGTGTCTTTACTGTTTGGGTGTGCCTCATTTCTCGATGATGCCACCCTGTCAGATTTGCAAAGGGTTTTCTGCCAGGACCTAGAATGAACGTAAAAATAAACTAGTACTAAAGGGTCTCCTTAAGATCACCTTCTGCGAGGCTATTTCTGGGACACAGGATTTTTCTCCTACTTCCAATCAACTTAAAAGGTCGAAGTCCCTTCCATCGTCTCCCTCTGGAGACCCTAAGGAAGTGAGACATAAAAAGGCTAAATTGTCAGAGTCGTCGGTGCCTGTTGCTTCGGCTCAGTCTCACTTGACTCTGCCTCCGATTATGTCTGCTGACCCTTCTACACCGTTGCTTTTGGTGCAGACATCATCCTTCTTGGTACCGACTAGTTTGGTGCAGACTTCCTCGGCACCGATGGATATATCGGCGCAGTCATCTTTGGCACCGACAGAAGTCTCGGCATAGACGTCATTGGCGCCTACAGTTTTCACACAGCAGATGCCTTTGGCGACGACAGTTTTCTCGGGGCAGATGCCTTTGGCGCCGACAGTTTTCTCGGCGCAGACCCCCTTGGCACCAACAGTTTTCTCGGCACAGACCCCCCGGCATCAACAGTTTTCTCGGCACAGACCCCCCCGGCACCAACAATTACTTCGATGCAGGCTTTTTCGACACCGATGGCTTTGGTGCAGGCAACCCCCTTTTTGACATTCCTTGTCAGTGGTCACGCAAGCCCTTTTCTGGACAGGCCTGAATCACCTTCAGGATTTTAAATGAGGTCTACCAGAAGCCTTTCTGAACATGATGTGGTACGTCTTATAGACCAACTGCTTTTGGCCAGAGGAATACCTGCCCCTCCAAAAATGCATCTCCTCTCTGGAGTTGATTGCCCTTCTCCACAGACTCCTACCTATTCTCCTTTGACCAATGTGGAGACGCCGAAGCATCCCTCCTCGGGCGGACTGCCCCTACTGTCCTTGGGAAGGACATTGGCTGTTGCTCCTCGGCCACCTCTGTCGAAGACTACTACTTCCTCTAAGCCTCAGCTGTCTCAAATCGCAACCCCTGCACATCAGGCACAAGATTCTCAGGCCCCCCCCGGGAAACACCGTCTTTACAGTCTTCCCTAGAGTTTCCCACTGAGGAAGCTCACCGCAAGACTATGTGTAAAAGGAAACACATGGACTCCACGGAGGAGTCATTGACCAAAGACACAGACTACAATGATGGGGAGGAGTCCCCACGTCCACCTTCTGATGAAGTTTCCATTAGTGACATCCTCGAAATTTTAAAACAGAGAGGTGAATGGAAATCCTCTAACCCTTCCTCAGAGGAAGCTGTGTTCCTGCAGGCTTTTCGCACCTGACCCCCGACCTCCTGAGTTATCCCACCTGCCGATGAGCTTGGCAAGTTCATCATGCAGTGTGAGTGGAAGGCGCCGGACTCTGTGGAAGCCATACTTCATAGGCCAGACAAAATCCTTTCTCCCCCAGAAGAGTGCCCCCATTGGTCGAAAGGTCACCATGTAGATGCTGTGACAGTGGCAGCCGCTACAAAAAATGAACTGGCACAGGAGAGCCAGACTGTTCACCCGCCAAATAAGGAATCCTGGGTGGTGGATAGATTAGGGAAATGAGTCTTTGCGTCACTGACCTTTGCTGTTAGGTCTTTGAAATACCTGGCACATTTCACAAGGCTACAGAGAGATTTGGTGTCTGAACTCTCTGAGACCCTGGCAAGGGCAGTTTCTGATGAGGTCCGTGACAAAGTGGCCTCTCAGTTAGCAACCCTAGAATCAGTTTTCAATTCCTCAATGCGTTTGATATCCCACGCTACTGAGGGAGCGGCAAGAGCTGCGGGTGCAGTCATAGTCATGACACGCCATGCCTGGATGTGCATTTGTGATTTTGTGGACCTCTTCAAGGCTTCCTTCCTTAATGCCCCTATTGAGACCACTACTTTGTTTGTGTACAAGGTAAAAGATACACTGTACCAGATGTGATCAAGATGGTAAGACCCTATCTGCCGTTGGTGTCAGTTTACCTTCTCCTCAGCAGTTCTATTCTAGGAATCAGAAGAGTGGGAAAATGTGGCACAAAAAGTCCTAGGATCCTTTTTGTGACACTCAGGCAGTTTTTTCACCCAGAGGTGGGGGGGCTCTAACAGAAGATGCCCCTTTCGGGGAAGGGGAGGTTCACAAAACCAGGGCTCCAGAGGATCCTTCTCTGGGCAACCCTATCAGCACTCCTAGAGAGCGGCCCAATTGCTTTCCTCTGGAAGCTGTCAGGGGTCATTTTTCCTTGTATCCTTCCGCCTGGCAAACCATAACCACAGATGCTTGGGTATAAAGGATCATCACCAGAGGATATCATATTCCATTATTATTCACTCCCACCTTACCCAAAAGCTTACTCGACATGCCACTCAGTTAAAAGGAGGCCACAGCTATAGAGATTTCAAAACTGCTTCAAAAAAAGAGTCATCCAAATGGTCCCCCCAGACCAGACAGGATCAGTCTTCTCCTCAAGATTCTTTTTGGTGCCAAAAAAGACCGGGGACTGGAGACCAATTCTGGATCTCAGAACCCTAAACAAATTTGTAAAGACAGAAAAATTCTGGATGGTCACGGTTCAGTCAATTCTTCCACTTTTGGAAAAAGACGATTGGATGTGCTCCATAGATCTTCAAGACGTGTACTACCACATAAAGGTGAAAAGGCACTCAAGAAGATATCTTTGCTTCCGGGCGGGAGCCAGTCATTACCAATTCTGAGTACTGCCCTTTGGACTCTCTACAACCCACAGAGTGTTCACAAAGTGCATGGCAGTAGTCACAGCTCATCTGCGGCTTCAAGGGTTCCAGGTGTTTCCTTACTTAGACTGGCTCATTACTGCCCTAACAAGACATCTACTGGATCAGGCTTTGACTATAACTCTTGGTACTGCTCAGCAGCTCAGAATAACGGTAAACTGGAAGAAGTCACACCTTACTCTGAGTCAGTCATTAGAGTACACTGGAGTGATTCTGGACACAATGACTTGTACAGCCTCCCTACCAGATCACAGAATTCAGAGGATCAAGAAATAGGTTCAGGCAATACTGTCACAAAATCTAGCCTCAGCTCGATCCGTTCAACTGCTGGGATCGATGGCAGCCTCCATCACCATAGTTCCCCTAGCAAGGCTACACATGAGGCTGCTTCAATGGCTGCTTCTTATTCAGTGGTACCCATCCCAGCATCCCTTATCTTTTCCGATTCGAATAACCAACATTTGCAAACAGGACTTGCTCTGGTGGATGTCAAACAACCCTCACCAGTGGTCTCGCCCCTTCAACCCTCATCAGCCCAATGCCATAGTGACCACGGATGCCTCCCTGATGGAGTGGGGGGAGACTGTTTTAGGAAGGACAGTCCAAGGCACTTGGTCACAGTTGGAGGCCCATCTGCATATCAATGTCCTAGAACTGAGGGCGGTGCTACTAGCGTTACAAGCATTCCGGTCATTCCTTCTGTCAGGGACTATTGCAATTCACTCAGGCAGCATGGCAGTAGTCTGGTACATCAACAAACAAGGGGGAACCAGATCATACCCACTCTGTCGAGAGGCCATGAGAATTTGTCAATGGGCAACAGCCTCCAACTGTTTTCTGATAGCGATGCTCATTCCCAGGAACTCTAACGTGATAGCAGACAAATTGAGCAGATGCATTCTATAGCCTCACAAGTGGTCTCTCAATCCCCTTGTGGCGGCGAGAAGATTTTTGACCGCTGGGGCCAGCCTTGTTGCGATCTATTTGCATCCCTGTCCAATCAGAAGTGCAGCAACTACTTTACCCTGATCCCCCCTAGCGACACCTACCGAAAGATGCTCTAGTCCACGATTGGCCCTCGGGTCTACTATATGCCTATCCTCCAATACCCCTCATTCCCCTGTTCCTCAAGAAAGCACATCGATTGAAGAGCAAAGTGATCCTCATTCCCCATATTGGCATCAAGTTTGCTTTCCATTCCTGTGGCCTCATTTGTTAGATTGACCATGGATTCTCAAATCCAGCTCCAGAGCTGATCTCGCACCCACAGAACCTGGTTCATCCAAACCTATCCAGCCTGAAAATGACAACTTGGTTTCTCCACTTCCAATGATTGTCAGGCAGCATGACCTATCTTCTCCTGAATGTGACATTCTAATTGCCTCTCATAGGTCATCCACCAGACTACTCTACCGCAGCAAATGGAAGAGGATTTCTTTCTGGCTACAAGATAAACAAATGGACCCTTTTTCAGCCCCTGTTCTTATTGTACTAGAATATCTTTCAGACCTTTTTAAATTGGGGGTAGCAGTCTCCACAGTTCTGATCATTTGGCTGCAATTTCTAATTTTCATAACGGCTTCCACGGCTCTTCTTTAATGTCACACAGACTTTAAGACCTTCCTGAAGGGCGTAGCTCAACTAAAACCTCCATTCAGAGAACCTGTTCAACCTTGGGACTTGGCCTTAGTCCTTCAAGAGTTGACAAATTCTCCTTTTGAGCCTGCATCTACCTGTGACCTAAAGTATTTATCATGGAAAACGTTATTCTTAGTTGCTATTCCCTCTGCCAGATGTATTTCTGAATTACAAGACTGGTCTATCAAGCCGTCCTACCTCATCTTTCACAAGGACAAAGTTTCATTAAGGACCAATCCGACCTTCTTGCCTAAGGTCGTTTGTGAGTTATCTATCAATCAGACTATTGATTTGCCAGTGTTCTTCCCTAATTATTCTAACAGAGGGGAATATTGCCTGCATACCTTGGATGTACATAGACAAATTTATTTTTACCTAGACAGGACTAAATCTAATAGAAAATCTGACCAGCTGTTTTTAGCCTTTTCTGATTCCAGATTGGGTTGCCCAGTATCTAAAGTTACTTTAGCCACTTGGTTGTAAAATTGTATCACCTTCATTTATGGCAAGAATGGTATCCCTTTACCGAGCAGAGTAAAGGCCCACTCCACAAGATCAGTGTCAACTTCTGCAGCCTTCCCATGCTAGAACATCTTTGAATGACATTTGTGCAGCCGCAACCTGGACTAGGCCTCATACCTTCATTGCTTATTACAAATTGGACTTGGCTTCCACAGGCAGAGCTTCCTTTGGCTCTATGGTGCTCCAGAATGTCCTTCCATAATGCCACCCAGGGAACGAGGTAGCTGGGGACTCTGTCCCATATGCAAGGAATAAACTAAGATTAACAACATCAGATAAAGAAGTTGAGTCTTACCATAATGTTCCATCTGTGTTGTTTTATCTTTGTTTATTCATTACGGCCCACCCGCCTTCCCCCTCCAAAGGTTTCTGGTGGATTGCATTTGTCCTTATTTCCAGTTGTTAGGTCATATCTGACCAGAGGTAGCCTCGGCTTCACTTTTCCAACTTGCAAACTAGATCCGAGGTAACAGGGAGAAGCTTGAGAGGTTTGTGGCTGATGCGAGCTTGAAAAAAGGTCAGCTCGGTTCCAAGGTCGGAACCAGGTCCCATACATAATGAATAAATGAAGATAAAACAACACAGATGGAACGTTATGGTAAGACATAACTTCTTTTTATTGGAAGGCACATTGTTAAGAACTATAACACACTTACTGGCGACTCCTTTTGAGGCTGTCCATCTCCCATCATCATAAAGCAGGCAGAATCTACACGCTGCCCTACACACATCCCATACTTCTTGCTTTCGTGCTACCTTTGCTAAATCTGCCCAAAGTCTCATTCTGAAAAAAAAAAACATAATGAGTTAACTAATTCCTTACCAGACTCTTACCTGTTAATATATGGCTCTAACTTTAGTAACAGCATAAATGAGTCAATAGTCATGTTACTGACTGGAAACCAAACTAAGCAATAAATAAAGTACATTGCATTAATGGAAGTAAGATGGCAGAACATGGAAAAATACAACAGATACGAACAAAGACAACGGGATTCAAAACTAGTCAGAGATGTTTGATATTAGACTCGCAAAGTAAAAAAGGAAGCTGAGTAGTACAGCTGGAAATAGTAAGACTGAGGCAGCATAGTGTATTTCACCTGGCTAATTTCTTTCTCCTGTTCTTCACATCTCTCTTCTAGTGCACCTCTTGTCTGCACTTTTAAGCAGGTAATGCTTATACCCCATGTTTTTGATCAGATTTTATGTCCGATAGATTTTTTTTAATAAATAAAAATGCTGGCAGGCAGTGTTTCACAGGCACAAATCACTCAGGTGATGATAAACCAAAGGTGTATTTAATGATAAAAATCCACAAGAAAAACAAATAAAATGTGAGCGCTTTCGTTAAACAAGTGTTAACTTCATCAGACACCATTAAAATGTAAGACAGCCATTTATATAAATAAAAAAATATAAGTTTGTGAACTAGATCTGTATAATTTAAATAAGAACAAATACAGGCCAGCTCAAACACTTCACAACATGAACCAAAGTGAACATGATTGTTTATTGGAACTGCAAGAACATGATGTCAGGGTTATGAAACCTGACAAAGGGGGAGGGGGTGTAATCATGGACTCTTCCACATACAGTGACAAAATGTTGGCTATGTTAGACACAGGAAATTACACGGAAGTGTCCCTTAATGAATTAAATGCAGCATATAGGAAAATCTACAGCCAACTCACTGACATATTACTAGAAAGAAGAATCGACCTTTCCTTACATAACTATCTTAACATCATTACCTCAAGGATACCAGTGTTTTTTGGTATTCCCAAGATCCACAAGAACCTATCAGAGCCACCTAAGAGGCCCTTAGTGGACGGAAGACACTCCATTACCACTGCTTGCGCCCAATGTTTAGACCATGAGCTGAAGAAAATATTGCGTAATGAAAGCCAAATTTGTAAAAACTCCTGGGCTTTTTTAGAACAAGTGAACAAAACCAGGTATGATGTAAAAGACCTGTACATGGTCATCCCACAAGAAATTGGTCTCGAGTGGGTAGGTGACCTACTGCTGTTACACAGAGTTAACCAGGAGAAAATTAATCTAATTTTGGAATTATTATAAATGGTTTTAAGAAATAACTATTTCTCCTTTAATGGCAGGTACTTTTTGCAGACCATAGGAGTGGCAATGGGTTCAGCTTGTGGTGGGGCATTCGCGAATATGGTAATGGCATACTGGGAAATAAATTATGTATTTCAGTCTCAGTACTATTCTAAGGTCAAAATGTATTATAGATACCAAGATGATATCAGCTTGATATAGAATGGGTCACTGGTTGTTTTGGAAGAGTTTTTGAGATACCTTAATACCACCACTACATTCCTGCAGTTCACTTGGGTGATTAACCTGGATTATATGAATTACCTTGATGTCCACTTATACAGACACAAACATAATGAAAAGTATGTTACTAGGGTCCACAGGAAAGAGACCTACTCAAACTCTCCTGCATTACACTAGCTCCCACCCCAAACATCAAAAGAGGTTGGTAGTTCATAGGTTGTTACTGGGCTATCTGCTCGAAGGCATATATTAGCCCAGCCACGTTGTCCGGTATTCACTGCCCCTTTAGTAGTTCCCTAGACCCTTGTACTAGCAGCTAGTACCCTTGGCCCCTATCTAGTAGTGCTGTTGGTGTGATCCCCAGTGTGAACTTTCTGTTACCCATCCACTCATCAAGGTTCCTCTTGAAGAGTGATAGTGAGGGGCTCTGTCTTATGTAGATCGGGACCCTGTTCCATAGTAAGGGAAGTCTCTGAGGAGGAAATCTATCCCTCCAGCATGTTCTATTCATTGTTGTGTTGAGGTTTATATCCCTAGAGCGTGTAGTTAAAGGGCAATTAGTTCGAGCATGATCTCCAGAGAAAAAGATTTTCTTACTGAATGCGACAACTTAAAAACTATGTTCTTGAGAAGGGAGTACCCAGCAGACTTGCCCAATCAGCTTATGCAGGAAGTGACAGGTAAAAGAAGAGTAGGGCATTTTAAGCCCATAGTTGGGGAAAACACACTAGACAACAGCCCCTCTGAAGTTGAAGAGGGGAGACCCGAGTTGGAAAAAAGTTATTTTTGTAGATCTATGGTGCTTACATTCAACTCTGACTCATACCACTTGATGTCCATTTTTTATAAGAACTGCGACACTTTAATGGATGACTTGTACATCAGGGCACAGATAGGAGAAAGACCTATAGTGACATACAAAAGGGGCTCAAACTTAAAAGACCTTCTTAGGAAAGGTTCTAACTACACTAGAACAGAACGTGTAGGGATGTACAAATGTGAGTCTTGTAACTGGTGCCACAAGGTGAAATCAGGCAGCAAATTTACAGTGAATTGTATAGACCATTATGTAAAAGGTAAATATAACTGTCACTCCAAGGCGGTGGTCTTCATGGCTATATGTGACCAATGCCTAGCATTTTATGTAGGCAAAACAGAAAGGAAATTTAATGCCAGAATTTATGAACATAGCTATGCCATAAGGAAGAATAATATTAATAATGCTTTAGCGAGGCATATTCAGGACAATACTGGCCACAATTTCACATTTAAGGCAATAGGACCATGTAGACATCAGTGACAAAAAGCCTTGGGGACTTCAGCTAGAGTTAAAGGAGTTAAGGTGGCAAATCTTACTACAGGCAGATGGCCGGGGATAATTGACAGGACATCCATCTCTCCTGTATTGAAATTAAAAGCCCTAGAAAGGAACAAAATATCTCAAAACATTTGTTAAGCACAAGCACTTTTGTATGTATTTGGCTTTGGTAAACATTTTAGCATTATGTGAATATTTAACATGAGATTTTAAAAATGACTTTGGTTTTAGTTTTATCCTATTTAGAATCATTCATGACACAAGTATGAGACTAATAATTTATGTTTTAATTACAAGTTTTAGTTGTATTTAAGATGCAACTGTAACACAGTCAAGGGGTTAATTAATGTTCTGTCTCAGTGTTGCTTAGCTAGCTGCCTCTCTTTGCTTACCCAATCAGAGTGTTTTTTATATGTATATAAATGGTTGTCTTGCATTTTAATGGTGTCTGATGAAGTTAAACACTTGTTTAACGAAGGCGCTCACATTTTATTTGTTTTTCTTGTGGATTTTTATCATTAAATACACCTTTGGTTTATCATCACCTGAGTGATTTGTGCCTGTGAAACTCTGCCTGCCAGCATTTTTATTTATTTACTTTTGTTGCTTCTGTTTTTTTGTGATAGATTTTTTTTTTATTATTCCAGCTATTAATATCTCTGTATTATGTTCTACTACATGTTTTCACAATTATTTGTGTCTTTAGTTATTTTATTTGCATTGTTGTTAATATTTGTGTCGTGACTATTTTGTTTTTCATAACTAAATGGTTTCTGTACTGGAACTTTTCTCCCCAGGTCTCCGCTGAAAACGGGCTACACACTCCAGTTGGACAGTACCTGTTTAGCAGATGTAAATAAATAAATTGTGCAGAATTCTCACTACAGGAAACAAACACATTTGAACCAAGAAATATGTTCAGCATTCTTTGTACTGTCTAGACTCACTACAACATTCAGGTGAAACATGTCATCTGTAACGAAATACATTTCTGCTTTATTCTATTCTTTTGCATTAACAACATATACATGTTGGGGAAAGGACTTGCTTCAGCTTACGCACATCTTTGTGAAATTATTTCTATCTCAAAATGGCTTACATATTTGATCAAATGCTTTCCAACCTGATTTCTCACTTCTGTACATCATGTGGATGCAACTATATTTCTGAGTCAAAAAACAAATATAATAAGGTGTTGGAGTGAACAAACGCTGCAAATATATACAAACATCCAATATAAAATCAAAATGATATCGTCCACAGCAAATAAGTTTATTCAAGAACAGGAACAGTGATAAGCGCTTTCACCCTAACAGAGCTTCCTCAGACCATATCACTATTTTGATCAACAGACTTTATTTTATACATTTTAATTCCTAAGCCAACCTTTTTAGTTGTAAACTTGAGATTACAGTTGATATGCAGAGATATATTTGTAACTTGTTGCCAGGTGTGGGTTTGTCAACATTCTGCCTCGGGTGTCATCATTCTTGACACCCACTATTTCATGCTGTATCAGTGAAAACAGACATTTTGCAAACTCCCATTCTGCAGCTCTGTGTTTAAGCTCAATCACACAAACATTTATGGACCCCTGAACCCTTACTAAGGACTTGGATGGCACTGTAGCAGTGTTGTCGTCTCACAGCAAGTGGTTCTCCAGTTCGATTCTTGGCAGGGGTGCCTTCTGCGTGGAGTCTGCATGTCACCCCTGCGTTTGTGTGGGTTTTCTCTGAGTGCTCCGGTTTCCTACCACATTACAAAGACATGCGTCTGGAACATTTCTCCCCGGGCCTCTGCTGAAAACTGGCTTCGTTCAAAGTCAGACTTTCCTGGTAAATAAATGTTAAATAAAATAATAAATAAAATAAAATATTAGCGTATTAAGGATCCTACATAATCCCGAATGCAAGTACAACGTTCTGGTTTGTCCTTGTTGGAAGTGAAGAATCTTAGGAGGTCCACCACAGGGGCGATGCAGAAGGGGTACTACTAAGCTCTCCCATGAATCCAGTCAACGTTAATCCCTAGTGCTGAGAAGCACACTGCCCTGACATAGAATGATGTCAAACTTTACTGTCTTCAACAACTGACTATTAAAATGATGCCATTTGGAGAGAACCAGTGTTAATGTTTCCTCCACTTCGTTAAGATACTTACCGTCGGACATCAGAATTGTCTACTTTATACAGTTTATTTTTTCAGTAATGTACTGATTTTTGGGTTTTACACTAATCATTTTATTTGGACTGTTTTGTAACACCTTGTAAAAAAAAAAAATTATTCCTCTAGTAGGAAAAGTTAATATTTTACTTTCAGTTTTTGATTCTCAATAGAAACTAATGCTTAAGAGATACAGTTCTTTAAATGTATGCTGAAAGTACAATCACATAACAAAGATTGCTTAAAATTACTGTGAGGGACCATAATTCGGAAAATTACAACATAGTTATTCTTTCCAAAGTTTGAAAATGTCTACTAATAAAGTTCCTTGAAAGTTTCATTTTATAGGTGTGAATATGCACAAGCCCCTCCTGTGCTCCTGTTCACAACCTGCTTATATATGTACATATAAATTCCACGATGACAAAAGTATGGGAAAAGGACAAAACACCACTCCCCATTGTGTAGCAATCTGCAAAGCAAATGCCAGCATATTGCGACGAACCAGCATTTCAATACAAAAGCTTCCTTGTAAAATGTACCATGTAATGACCATGAAACAAAACACAAACTATGGAATGTGCTGCCTTGTTGAACAGCACTTCAGTCAACATCCGTTTAAGCGACACAATCTGCTCAACTTAACAGATGGTTGATACCTGCCGGCAAAAGTTGTAGATCAGTTGATTCTGAGGGTTGGGGGGTTTGCCCTTTCCTCAAGAACTGTGCGATTTTAGAGTTAGAATATATAACAAGTGGTGGGGCAGCCCCCCACCACCACAAGGCATGAAGGGTGCTTTCCCTCTGCAAATAAAGTTATATTTTTAATTATGTTTTAAGGTTTTTAAATGTGCCGAGCCTGATGCTCAGCACATGTGTAATACCGTATCAAAGTGCATAATGTTGATCATTTGATGTTGACATTAACAGCGATATTAGTGCTGTTCGATAAACATAAATAAATCCATATATATATAATACACACGTATGTCTGTGTATATATACATAAATAATACATCTGTAAACACACACACACATATATATATATATATATATATATATGTGTGTGTGTGTATGGATATATACATATATACCTATGCATGCACATATAATGCGGACAGATTTAGTTTTGTACATGTGTGTTGCTGCACGTGTGGTGTGTCAGAGAACCTTGTGTAGGACTAAGGACTGAGGATAGTGAGCCGAGTGAGATATCCTGGGGCAGCTTCACATCACTACTATGAAACTATTTAACCTTTTTATTCTTCGACCATTGCACCTGCCTAGTAATGCCCCATGGGTAGGATGTGCAATTAGTGACAGCTCTGTACAAGTAGTCTACATGATAATCTGACATCAGCAGGAGCTCCACCCAACCAGAAGTAGTACCATAAAGTTGTTTCCCTGGTCTCCAGGAGGGAAATACATTGTGTAGGTATATCTCAAGCACATGCCCCTCCATCTTTTTCCCCATGGATGGGCACTCCCTTCCTCCCTGCCTGTGCTGTCAGGTACCCGTGATCCTATTAGATTTCAGGCTGTCTAGTTGGCAGTCAAAGCCTTATCCCTGCATGCCACAAGCACAGGCTACGTCTTCCCTGCTCTTTGATTTATTTCTCTTTCTAACTATTCAATTAACATTTCTGCACTGCTACTGCTAACACTCAGTTAGCAAAACAAGAGAGACAGTGTTGTCTTATCAAGGATATCACAGCTGCAATCAAGATGCTATCCAGTTCAGGTAAGGACAAAAACACTAGCTATTACGATCATTCAGTCTGACGTTAACAAAATGACCGTCTCTAATATACAAACTAATAAATGCTAAGCATTTAAAAGGAAATAATAATGGTAGATTTTACACAAAGCTACAAACAAAAAAATAAACTCATCATTAAGCTTAAGAAAGCTCTTCCCACACCCCACTGTAGGGGGGATATTCCCCGCTCCTACAACTTCTACAATGTAATGTTAAGGTTGCATAACAGAAAAACAGTGGGGAAAAAACAGCATTCATTGCAAAATGGCAAAATAAAAAGCCAGTGGATGACATGTATTTCAATGAAATACATATAATGCACGTGCACGTGTGTGTTTAATATACACCACACACCCACCCCTACACATTGTCACGCATTATTACATCATCTGTAATATACACCACACACCCACCCCTACACATTGTCATGCATTATTACATCATCTGTAATATACACCACACACCCACCCCTACACATTGTCATGCATTATTACATCATCTGTAATATACACCACACACCACCCCTACACATTGTCATGCATTATTACATCATCTGTAATATACACCACACACCACCCTACACATTGTCATGCATTATTACATCATCTGTAATATACACCACACACCCACCCTACACATTGTCATGCATTATTACATCATCTGTAATATACACCACACACCCACCCTACACATTGTCACGCATTATTACATCTGTAATATACACCACACACCCACCCCTACACATTGTCATGCATTATTACATCATCTGTAATATACACCACACACCCACCCCTACACATTGTCACGCATTATTACATCATCTGTAATATACACCACACACCCACCTACACATTGTCATGCATTATTACATCATCTGTAATATACACCACACACCCACCCTACACATTGTCATGCATTATTACATCATCTGTAATATACACCACACACCACCCCTACACATTGTCATGCATTATTACATCATCTGTAATATACACCACACACCCACCCCTACACATTGTCACGCATTATTACATCATCTGTAATATACACCACACACCCACCCCTACACATTGTCATGCATTATTACATCATCTGTAATATACACCACACACCCACCCTACACATTGTCATGCATTATTACATCATCTGTAATATACACCACACACCCACCCCTACACATTGTCATGCATTATTACATCATCTGTAATATACACCACACACCCACCCCTACACATTGTCATGCATTATTACATCATCTGTAATATACACCACACACCCACCCCTACACATTGTCATGCATTATTACATCATCTGTAATATACACCACACACCCACCCCTACACATTGTCACGCATTATTACATCATCTGTAATATACACCACACACCCACCCCTACACATTGTCATGCATTATTACATCATCTGTAATATACACCACACACCCACCCCTACACATTGTCATGCATTATTACATCTGTAATATACACCACACACCCACCCCTACACATTGTCATGCATTATTACATCATCTGCACTTGTTCAAAAGTTCAGTGTGAACTGCTCACCTGACCTGTGTATGTTTGACAATTGCACAGCAAAAGAATGAAGTGCATCTCTTTGGAATGCAGCAGTGTAAGTGAATCGTGTAAGTCAATCAGTTTGTTTCTCTTATTTACAATGCTATCTTGCAGTGCAGTGGATGTATTTTTTGAGACTGGCCTACAGTTGGGTAAGAGAAATTGTTCTTTACTCCATTGTTGTGCAATTTAGAAAACAAATTTAGTGCATTGGAATATGGGGCAAGGGATCACCGAAAATGTTGGTTTTGTGCTGTACTTATTTATCTATTTCCATGGTACTCAATGAGTTAAGTTGAACCCACTGGAGTCTATGTTATTCTGTTTGATGATACGGTTCTTGATAGAAGCTGTGTTCAAAGTACATGACATAAACCATATATAGTACATGATACATGCAACATAATTAATCTACAAAAGATCGTAGCACAGCCCATCAAAAAATGATCAGCACGCACGCTGCCAACACTCATATTTTGACTACTAAATCTAGACACAAGACCACAAAAATATTTTCTACAGGCTATGGATATATATCAACTCTGAAATGACAAAATAGTGGGGAAAGGTTATATATCCCAACCCATCTGTTAGAGTGACCTCACAATGGCATGAATGACCAGCTAATCTGTCCACCAAATTGAGCCAACAGTTCAACTGCCAAACAAAGGCACAACTATCTTGGAGGAACCCATACACACATACATATATTTCAATCTCTCTCTTGCTCTATGTATGTGTGTGTGGGTGGTAGCACTCCATAAGCTTGAACATTCATAATATCAAACATCTGTAATGCCTATGGGAGTGATTGAATAATTATATGATCTTTTCTGCTGGCATTACTTTGTGGAAGGTCACAGAAAAACAGGAAGTGAAAAAATTGACTTGGCTCTGCTGTTGTGCAATCTCTGAGTTGGTATAAATAGAGGGTGGGGGCTGTAGAAAGGCTTGCCACCATGCAAAAATATGAGCCGTTTTATTTATTGAATTTCGATAGTTTGAGATTAATGTTCTGACGTTCGATCTTCCATTGCTTAGATATTTTGAAATACATCTATAGACACATGATTACATGTCAAAACATCAAAAGAATGTTGATCTCAACAGATCAAAATGTACAACACTGAAAGAAAAAAACACAACACAAACTACAAATTATATATTCCAAATCAGAGATTGAACAGCAGTAAAGAAAGGGCAAATTCCACTCCCCACAGTACCACAACGTTGCACACAAATGCCGGCTTCAGTCTTTTAACATTCAATATTCTGAATGTTTCACCAAACTACGTCCACCCGTACACACCCACACAGACAGACACACATTACATATATATATATATATATATATATATATATATATATATATATATGTGTGTGTGTGTGTGTGTGTGTATAAATGATAGGTATAACACTATCACTCCAGACAGACACTTTAAACTCTACCCTAAATGTATACATGCTTTGTATTGCCAAACTTTAACAACTAAAAACCAAAAATATATTTATTTATAAAATGGCATGTTATGTCAATGCCAACACTCAAGTGGAAAAACCCTAACAATAATTGCAAGATGACCAAAAAGAGCACAACGCTATGGTACACAGAAAAGGTTTATTGACACAAAAACCACAGGTTAAGCACTTTCATCAAATAGTATGACTTCCTCAGAAATAATTACAAGATGGTGTAACCAGTATAGGTTTGCTTATAAGCCCTTAAACAGGATGCCTTAGTATTCAAGCAAATTAAAGTAAAAATTTCAGAAAAACATGCCAAACAATCTCAGATTTCACCTCCCCTACATAATGTACTAAATGTAGCCCTGTATTGCCTATGATGTAAATATCTAGAAACCTCTGCAATACTTGATGTTAAGTAAAGGATGGGTGCAGGATTTCTCTTCAGTAACAGAAATGCAGTCAGAGTCCAAAACCTGTGAACTGAGTTTTGATAACTTCAGAACTAACATTATCTGCATGTATTTGTAAACAAACTCAAAGCACGTACAATACAATCTATTGTTGAGAATCGTGAAATATGTTCCAAAGAATTTTCCTAGAAAATGAGAAGTTGTTTAAAGTATAACTTCACCAGAAGGTCTCACACTTCCCTACACTGCTATCAGATTTGCTCTGTACTCAGCCATGCAATTATCTAGAGGTATATAATTATATGTTCTGGCTGACAGACAGTAGAAATCAAAATCAGATTTGCTTTTTTATTTGTATAATATTAGAATTAAAATTATATTTATATCTCAAAAAGTAGTACTTTCAGTAAATTTAAATATAACAAAGACATTTTGACAGCTGACAAATGCAAAATGATATACACCCATTCAAGGTGTAGCTGCAACCATAATGTGTATGAGTGTATATATTTATGTATGTATGTATGTATGTGTGTGTGTGTGTGTATATATATATATATATATATATATATATATATATATATATATATATATTTTATTTATTTTACATTTGTTGACCGGGCTAGTCTAACTGGATACATGTCCATATTCAGTAGAGGCCTGGGGAGAAAAGCTCAAGCATAAGAATAACAATATAACAAAAGCAAATAGGTAAAATAGAGTAATAAAGCAACAGTACCATAGTAACATAGGTAAAATGAGAAAAGCACATGGACTAACAAACAGTGACTAGAAAACATTTAGGCAAAAGCTAGACCAGACATAAACAAGCAAATGCACTAGAAAGCACCAGGGCAATTGCAAAAGAACAAAGTTCCCAAATCCTATCAAATTACTAAGAATAAAACAAGAGGAGAGAAATAAGTTTTGGAGGCAAGAGGGAGGGCTAGGGTTGAAATAGGAGTGAAATACAGGTTTCAGTCTGGGTTAGCACAAGGACAGAGCCACTTAGTTTTTAGATGTTCTTTTGTTTGGTTTTTGAATTGAGAAGCAGATGCTAGTGTAGATAGTTCAGGAGGGAGCTGATTCCATTTTTTTCCTATAGTGTTTGAGAAAAGAGAGTCACCAGCCTTGTTGTTTGATTTAGTTAAGGAAACAAGTAGTTTATTTGCAGAACGTAGTGTAGCCAGGTTTTTATATGGAGAGATCAGATTAGAGAGGATGGGGGAATTGTTTGGGTGGTATAAGATCTTTTGTGTCATAAGTAACTGTTGACAGAGTATATGGTTCTGTAATTCTAACCATCCTAGTTGTTTAAGGTTAAGGCAGTGGTGTGTTTTAAAGGAGAGCATGTGATGAATCTAGCAATACTATTATAGCAGGAAGATAGTTTGGAGATGTTGTTTTTTGAAAGGTTGGTATATATAGCAGAGGCATAGAAAAGGGTAGAAATGACGTGAGTTTGTGCGATAGTTTACCTGGCTGAGGGTGTAAGGAAGGGTTTGATTCTGTAGAGGGTACCAAGTTTTCTGTTAACAGTCTTTATGGTGGAGTTAATATGGTCATCAAAGTTAAGATGATTGTGACACCTAGTAAGCAGGTGGCAGTATCTGGTGCTATATTAGTAGCATTATTGGAGGTTATAGAGAAGAATGGAGTGGGTGACTTATGAGTTGGTGTAAAAAGTAGTAGTTTTGTTTTCTTTGGATTCAGGAGAAGACGATGTTGCATGAACCAGTTATCTACTTCTTGGAATACAGTTTGGGTTAGAGATTGGAGTGAGGGTATATTATTGGTAGTACAGATTAAGGTAGAGTCATCAGCATATTGAATGCAAGTGGCATGGGGTATGTTCAAGTGGAGATAGTTAATAAATATGGAAAAAAGAAGTGAACCTAAGATTGAGCCTTGAGGGACTCCAATATTAACGGGAAGTAAGGAAGACAAATTGTTATCCCAGAGTACAGCTTGCTGTCTATTTTGAAGATAACATCTGAACCATTGTAATGCTTGTAGGTCGAGAGAAAGGTGCTTTAGTTTTTCAAGAAGTAGGGTATGATTAACCATATCAAAGGCTTTTGACAGGTCTAAGAATAGTAAAAGGGGAATGCTTGTATAGTGTCAGGGGGAGAAAGGTAGTACTTATGTTAAATTTCGTTGCAATTTTTGAAGGTAAGCGGCTAATGGGAGAGTAAGGCAATAGGTTGGTAGTTTTTTTTCCCCTGGTCTCCAGGAGGAAATACATTGTGTAGGTATATCTCAAGCACATGCCCCTCCATCTTTTTCCCCATGGATGGGCACTCCTTCCTCCTGCCTGTGCTGTCAGGTACCCGTGATCCTATTAGATTTCAGGCTGTCTAGTTGGCAGTCAAAGCCTTATCCCTGCATGCCACAAGCACAGGCTACGCCTTCCTGCTCTTTGATTTATTTCTCTTTCTAACTATTCAATTAACATTTCACTGCTACTGCTAACACTCAGTTAGCAAAACAAGAGAGACAGTGTTGTCTTATCAAGGATATCACAGCTGCAATCAAGATGCTATCCAGTTCAGGTAAGGACAAAAACACTAGCTATTACGATCATTCAGTCTGACGTTAACAAAATGACCGTCTCCAATATACAAACTAATAAATGCTAAGCATTTAAAAGGAAATAATAATGGTAGATTTTACACAAAGCTACAAACAAAAAAATAAACTCATCATTAAGCTTAAGAAAGCTCTTCCCACACCCCACTGTAGGGGGGATATTCCCCGCTCCTACAACTTCTACAATGTAATGTTAAGGTTGCATAACAGAAAAACAGTGGGGAAAAAACAGCATTCATTGCAAAATGGCAAAAGCCAGTGGATGACATGTATTTCAATGAAATACATATAATGCACGTGCACGTGTGTGTTTAATATACACCACACACCCACCCCTACACATTGTCACGCATTATTACATCATCTGTAATATACACCACACACCCACCCCTACATTGTCATGCATTATTACATCATCTGTAATATACACCACACACCCACCTACACATTGTCATGCATTATTACATCATCTGTAATATACACCACACCCACCCTACACATTGTCATGCATTATTACATCATCTGTAATATACACCACACACACACCTACACATTGTCATGCATTATTACATCATCTGTAATATACACCACACACCCACCCCTACACATTGTCATGCATTATTACATCATCTGTAATATACACCACACACCCACCCCTACACATTGTCACGCATTATTACATCATCTGTAATATACACCACACACCCACCCCTACACATTGTCATGCATTATTACATCATCTGTAATATACACCACACACCCACCCTACACATTGTCACGCATTATTACATCATCTGTAATATACACCACACACCCACCCCTACACATTGTCATGCATTATTACATCATCTGTAATATACACCACACACCCACCCTACACATTGTCATGCATTATTACATCATCTGTAATATACACCACACCCACCCTACACATTGTCATGCATTATTACATCATCTGTAATATACACCACACACCCACCCCTACACATTGTCACGCATTATTACATCATCTGTAATATACACCACACACCCACCCCTACACATTGTCATGCATTATTACATCATCTGTAATATACACCACACACCCACCCCTACACATTGTCATGCATTATTACATCATCTGTAATATACACCACACACCCACCTACACATTGTCACGCATTATTACATCATCTGTAATATACACCACACACCCACCACTACACATTGTCATGCATTATTACATCATCTGTAATATACACCACACACCCACCCCTACACATTGTCATGCATTATTACATCATCTGTAATATACACCACACACCCACCCCTACACATTGTCACGCATTATTACATCATCTGTAATATACACCACACACCCACCCCTACACATTGTCATGCATTATTACATCATCTGTAATATACACCACACACCCACCCCTACACATTGTCATGCATTATTACATCTGTAATATACACCACACACCCACCCCTACACATTGTCATGCATTATTACATCATCTGCACTTGTTCAAAAGTTCAGTGTGAACTGCTCACCTGACCTGTGCATGTTTGACAATTGCACAGCAAAAGAATGAAGTGCATCTCTTTGGAATGCAGCAGTGTAAGTGAATCGTGTAAGTCAATCAGTTTGTTTCTCTTATTTACAATGCTATCTTGCAGTGCAGTGGATGTATTTTTTGAGACTGGCCTACAGTTGGGTAAGAGAAATTGTTCTTTACTCCATTGTTGTGCAATTTAGAAAACAAATTTAGTGCATTGGAATATGGGGGGGGGCAACGGGGATCGCCGAAAAATGTTGGTTTTGTGCTGTACTTATTTATCTATTTCCATGGTACTCAATGAGTTAAGTTGAACCCACTGGAGTCTATGTTATTCTGTTTGATGATACGGTTCTTGATAGAAGCTGTGTTCAAAGTACATGACATAAACCATATATAGTACATGATACATGCAAGATAATTAATCTACAAAAGATCGTAGCACAGCCCATCAAAAAATGATCAGCACGCACGCTGCCAACACTCATATTTTGACTACTAAATCTGGAGCACAAGACCACAAAAATATTTTCTACAGGCTATGGATATATATCAACTCTGAAATGACAAAATAGTGGGGAAAGGTTATATATCCCAACCCATCTGTTAGAGTGACCTCACAATGGCATGAATGACCAGCTAATCTGTCCACCAAATTGAGCCAACAGTTCAACTGCCAAACAAAGGCACAACTATCTTGGAGGAACCCATACACACATACATATATTTCAATCTCTCTCTTGCTCTATGTATGTGTGTGTGGGTGGTAGCACTCCATAAGCTTGAACATTCATAATATCAAACATCTGTAATGCCTATGGGAGTGATTGAATAATTATATGATCTTTTCTGCTGGCATTACTTTGTGGAAGGTCACAGAAAAACAGGAAGTGAAAAAATTGACTTGGCTCTGCTGTTGTGCAATCTCTGAGTTGGTATAAATAGAGGGTGGGGGCTGTAGAAAGGCTTGCCACCATGCAAAAATATGAGCCGTTTTATTTATTGAATTTCGATAGTTTGAGATTAATGTTCTGACGTTCGATCTTCCATTGCTTAGATATTTTGAAATACATCTATAGACACATGATTACATGTCAAAACATCAAAAGAATGTTGATCTCAACAGATCAAAATGTACAACACTGAAAGAAAAAAACACAACACAAACTACAAATTATATATTCCAAATCAGAGATTGAACAGCAGTAAAGAAAGGGCAAATTCCACTCCCCACAGTACCACAACGTTGCACACAAATGCCGGCTTCAGTCTTTTAACATTCAATATTCTGAATGTTTCACCAAACTACGTCCACCCGTACACACCCACACAGACAGACACACAACATTACATATATATATATATATATATATATATATATATATATATATATGTGTGTGTGTGTGTGTATAAATGATAGGTATAACACTATCACTCCAGACAGACACTTTAAACTCTACCCTAAATGTATACATGCTTTGTATTGCCAAACTTTAAGAAGTAAAAAGCAGAAATATATTTATTTATAAAAATGGCATGTTATGTCAATGCCAACACTCAAGTGGAAAAAACCCTAACAATAATTGCAAGATGACCAAAAAGAGCACAACGTTGCGGGTCCACAGAAAAGGTTTATTGACACAAAAACCACAGGTTAAGCACTTTCATCAAATAGTATGACTTCCTCAGAAATAATTACAAGATGGTGTAACCAGTATAGGTTTGCTTATAAGCCCTTAAACAGGATGCCTTAGTATTCAAGCAAATTAAAGTAAAAATTTCAGAAAAACATGCCAAACAATCTCAGATTTCACCTCCCCTACATACGTACTAAATGTAGCCCTGTATTGCCTATGATGTAAATATCTAGAAACCTCTGCAATACTTGATGTTAAGTAAAGGATGGGTGCAGGATTTCTCTTCAGTAACAGAAATGCAGTCAGAGTCCAAAACCTGTGAACTGAGTTTTGATAACTTCAGAACTAACATTATCTGCATGTATTTGTAAACAAACTCAAAGCACGTACAATACAATCTATTGTTGAGAATCGTGAAATATGTTCCAAAGAATTTTCCTAGAAAATGAGAAGTTGTTTAAAGTATAACTTCACCAGAAGGCCTCACACTTCCCTACACTGCTATCAGATTGCTCTGTACTCAGCCATGCAATTATCTAGAGGTATATAATTATATGTTCTGGCTGACAGACAGTAGAAATCAAAATCAGATTTGCTTTTTTATTTGTATAATATTAGAATTAAAATTATATTTATATCTCAAAAAGTAGTACTTTCAGTAAATTTAAATATAACAAAGACATTTTGACAGCTGACAAATGCAAAATGATATACACCCATTCAAGGTGTAGCTGCAACCATAATGTGTATGAGTGTATATATTTATGTATGTATGTATGTATGTGTGTGTGTGTGTGTATATATATATATATATATATATATATATATATATATATATATATATATTTTATTTATTTTACATTTGTTGACCGGGCTAGTCTAACTGGATACATGTCCATTTTCAGTAGAGGCCTGGGGAGAAAAGCTCCAAGCATAAGAATAACAATATAACAAAAGCAAATAGGTAAAATAGAGTAATAAAGCAACAGTACCATAGTAACATAGGTAAAATGAGAAAAGCACATGGACTAACAAACAGTGACTAGAAAACATTTAGGCAAAAGCTAGACCAGACATAAACAAGCAAATGCACTAGAAAGCACCAGGGCAATTGCAAAAAGAACAAAGTTCCCAAATCCTATCAAATTACTAAGAATAAAACAAGAGGAGAGAAATAAGTTTTGGAGGCAAGAGGGAGGGCTAGGGTTGAAATAGGAGTGAAATACAGGTTTCAGTCTGGGTTAGCACAAGGACAGAGCCACTTAGTTTTTAGATGTTCTTTTGTTTGTTTGTTTGAATTGAGAAGCAGATGCTAGTGTAGATAGTTCAGGAGGGAGCTGATTCCATTTTTTTCCTATAGTGTTTGAGAAAAGAGAGTCACCAGCCTTGTTGTTTGATTTAGTTAAGGAAACAAGTAGTTTATTTGCAGAACGTAGTGTAGCCAGGTTTTTATATGGAGAGATCAGATTAGAG
>NC_056748.1:1082079953-1082089953 GCF_019279795.1 Protopterus annectens
TTCTTCAATCTGGCAGCATATGACAGATTTTGGAGTCCCTTTATCCTTTTGGTGAGGAACTTTTGGGGTCTCTCCAATTGCTGCAGATGTCGGGTGAGATACATCCCGAATGGGGCATTGTACTCGATCATTGGTCTGATAAGTGTAGAGTACAGGGGAACAATGACCTCACTAGATCTGGATGTGAATCCCTTCATGATCAGGTGGGCAATGTAGAAGGTCTTTCTAACCACTTTAGCAACGTGAGTGTCAAAAGAAAGGCCACTGTCAACCTGGGTCCCCAGGTCCCTGATAACCTCTTCTGTGCTTAGTGGATTGCCACCTATATGGTAGCTTGGGGTTACCTTGTTTTTCCTGAAGGGTATGACTATACATTTTTTGGTGTTTAACTTCAGGCCATGGCTCTGGCACCAGCTATCTGTTTCTGTGAGTCCCTTCTGAAGGATATCCATGTCCGATGCACTTTCCACTATGGCGCCCAGTTTGCAGTCGTCTGCAAACTTTGTCAGCCAAAGTCCTCCCATGTTGGCCTGTACTTCTGAGAAGTAGATGCCGAACAATAGGGGGCCAAGGACCGAGCCCTGTGGGACACCACTTGTGACCGGCTTGGAGTCTGACATAGCGCCTGCAACTCTAACCCTGTGGGTTCTGTCCTTAAGAAAGTTTGCAACCCATCTTGTGACATATGGGTTTACATTTAAGCTGGTACGTTTTTCTACAATACCCGAGTGGGGTATTGTGTCGAAGGCCTTTGCAAGGTCAAGGTAGGCTGTATAGACTGCCTTTCCCTCATCAATGGCCTTGGTGACTGTTTCGAAGAAGTCGACCAAGTTCAAAAGGCATGATCTGCCCTTGACGAAGCCAAACTGGGTCGGGTCCAATGTCTGCAAGTCCCCTATATCTTTGTTTATGAGCTCCATTATGATCCTCTCCATAGCTTTGCAGACTAGACTTGTTAAGCTTATAGGGCGGTAATTACCAGGGTCCGTAGAGGCACCGCCTTTGTGGAGTGGGACCACAGTTGCCGTACGCCACTCCTTGGGCACGTATCCTGTGGTAAGGCTGAGATTAAACAGCTGCCTTATGTGCGGGTTTAATTCCTCATTTAGCTCGTGCAGCACACAGCCGGGGACACCATCCAGTCCCATTGATGCTGTGTTTTTAGCTTTAGAGAGAGCAGCTTTCACCTGCGCATTTGAGATGGCTGGGAGGCTACACTCTGCTGGGATAGTTATCTCTCCTTTGGGGGGGGGGGTGAAGTTTGCACTGAACCTGTCTGCCAGTATGTTGGCAATGTCTGTGGGTTCAGCGATTTTTGTATCATTTTGGACTAATTCTGAGCATATCTGGGAGTTTCCACCCAGGTTCCTAACATAGCTGAAAAAGGCCTTATGATTGTCCTTTGAATCCATGGCAATTTTTCTCTCAAAATTGGCCTTAGTTGATTTTATGAGTGCTCGTATTTTTTTACTAATAATGATCAGGGGTGACTTCCCTTCTATGGATTTTTTTCCATCATGTAATAGCTTTCTCCTCTTATTGTAAAGTTTGTTAATGGCTGGGGTCCACCAGACTGGACGTTTGCCCTTTGTGGAAACAGTCTTGGTTTTATTTGGGATTGCCTGATCCATGCAGTCCTGGAGGTGTTCATAGAAGGCATTTGTAAGGGCTTCCGCAGCTTGGGTTGTGGTTTCCACTGGCTCAGGGGCATTGAAGGATACCACACCAGTCTTGAGAAGTGTGAAGTTTGCTTTAGAGAAGTTCTTCACTGTGGTCTTTTTTGTTTGGGGTGGGGGCGGGATGTGGATTTCCATTGAGATTAGTTTATGATCAGATCTCACCAATGAGGGATATACTTCCGGTGTGGAGCATTTTGTCCCCATGTTTGTGATAATGAGATCTAGTATATTTTCTCTTCTCATGGGAACAGTGACTAGCTGTTCCATGGCATTTGAATTTATGAACTCCAGGAACCGTTGGGCTAGAAAGTTAGGGCTTGAGTAATGTTCCCAGTCTATATTCGGGTAGTTGAAGTCACCCAATATGATGGTGTTTGGAGGTACATTTATACCCTCCAGTGTCTTCAGGAAGGCTGTGTGGGGTTCCTGAGTTTGAGAGGGTGGCCTGTAGCATGCTACAATTTGTAGAGCAGTTTTGCCTATGGTTAGTTGCACCTGGATGGTTTCCGAAGCTTTGTGCGTTGCCACCAACCTGGAGGTGTGGGTATCCTTTATGAATATGGATACACCCCCTCCTTTTGTGGTGTGGTCCGGGTTTTGGGGCCGGAACGCATGATATGAGGTAAAACCTAATAGTGCCGGGGTGCTCTCAGGAGCCTTGAACCAGGTTTCAGTTACAGCACAGACATCGATGTTCTCCATACTGAGAAGGGCCTCGAGTGCGTGCATTTTGAGATTTAGACTTCTGGCATTGAGTAGCATTACCCTCAGTTTCTTCCCATTTTTGTTTTCTAGGGTGGTAGGTTTAGAATTTGAGCCTTGCCTAAAAAAGGTACTCTATATATATATATATATATATATATATATATATATATATATACCAGACAACACAGTCCAGCACTTTAATTATATCCATGCCCTTTAGATAAATATCCATGCAGCACAAATAAGCAAAACCCAAAGTCCAAAACGTTAACTAACTTTATATCATTTTTTTGCTGAATACAGGATAGTGAAGACAAGCAGACAACAAACCCGTTTCCCTGCCTGACATCATCAGCGCAGTAAAGCACCAAACTCCTATCCCTCTTAAATATATTTGATTTAAAGCTGCACAATCTAATTATATTCATTAAATATGATCCATAAAGCCAGAACGTCTTTATCATTTCAAAGTTGAAAAATTAGATGAACACACACACACATATATATATATATATATATATATATATATAAATATATATATATATATATATATGGGTCTACGTCTAATAATCGAAAGCCGACTTACCTTAGATGACTTCACCAATACGAGAACACTGAACTGCTACTTTACCAAATGATCAAATTACCAAACTTTTTAACAGGATAAGTATGCACATGGCCAACATGAGGGAAACTTGCCCTTTTCCCATTGGGGGGTGGGGGGCGGGTGAGGCGCAACCCCCATCTGGGTGGGTTTAACATATTGTGGTGTGGCTTCCTCAATCCATGCTGGAAAAGTGCATACTTACCCTGATAAAATCTTCTGAAGCATGATTGTTCAATAACGTTCAATTATTAGAAGTAGAACTATATATATATATATATATATATATATATATATATATATATATATATAAAATAGATAAAATCTACTTTGAAAGGTCGAACCTCAAATAATCGAAATCATTTTTGTTAGCTGAAAATCTTTAAAGCTTAATTTCCTTAACACTTGTCCAACATGCCCTTTTCTCCCTCCACTGTAGTGCGATCCTGGAATTGGTATATACAATTAGGGGAGCTGTGGTGGGCGTAGCCCCCCACATTGAGGGGATGTGGGGCATAGCTCCCACCTAGGTGAGTTTTACTTAGTTCTGTGTGTGTTTCATTTAAGTTTGGACAAATGTTTACTTACCCTAGGAAAAATTTGCCGTGTGGTTATTTAAGCTTTCGCAATTTATGTTTTGCAAAAATGGATTTTGATTATATGAGGTTCGACCTTCCAAACTAGATTCATATATCTTCTTCTTCTTTTTCTGGTTAGGGGTCACCACGGTGGATCACCTGTCCTCTCAAGATTGGCAGTGGAGTTTTACGGTGGCGAGTTACCAGCCCTTCGCCCAACCTTCCACAGAAGGCACACACACACACACACACACACACACACACACACACACACACACACACACACACACAGATATTTGAGTTTGCATGTAGCTAAGGGTTCAAAGGGAGATTGTGTAAGACACACAAGCACCAGGCTTAAATCCCAAGGGAGAGTAGGATCTTTGTGGGGGGGGGGGGACTTAACAGTAGAATGCCTTTTAAAAATGCTTTCATCAACTTATGGGATGCTACACAAGAATCATTTATTCCAACATGGAAATTTGAAATCGCTGCCAACTGTGCACCTTCTTTAAATAGATACATTAACAATCCAAGTTATTATGAATGGGGCTGTGAAAGGCTCAATATTTTGTTTTTGAGGCCAAAAAACAAATCTCTTCCATTCGCTGGAGTATAGTTTCCTGGTGAAAGGTTTATGAGAGGACCAAAGAATATGATGCACAGCTGAAGACAGCATAATTTGTCTGGCTACTAATAGAACAAGAGAAACCAGGCAGCCAGCCTCAAGTTTACTATGCCTGATGCATCATTCCTGTTGTGTGAGAGAGGAGGTCTGGAGTCAGATCCAAAAACTAAGGTGGTTGAATCAGGTGAGGCCAAAGGTAGGGAAACCAAATTTGTTGAGGCTTATAAGGGGCAATGAGCACGATCTTACTCTTCAATCTTGCAGCTTTCTGAAAAAAATTGGGAACTGATGGAGTGGAGGATACGTCTAAAGGAGACCAGGGGGCAAATCCTGAAGTATAGCATCCCTCAGAGATTCCCACTGTAGGGAAATAAGGGATAAGTAGCTGCTGCATTTGTTTTTCAGGGAGGATGCAAACAGACCTGATCAAGGCTCGCCCCAATGTCGAAAGACTGTGTTTGCAATTTTTTTGTGGACAGACCATTAGTGAGGTAGAAGAATCCACTTGCTCAATTTTTCTGGTATCACAATTGACTTCCCTGGAATGTGCATTGCTAAAAGAAAGTGGTTGGAAGAGATCACCCACTGCCACACTCTGCGAGCTTCTCAACATAATAGGTAGGATTTGGTTCCTCCCAGTTTGCTGATGTACCAGACATGAATTCCACTGGTACTGCAATTGTCCCCAAGGGACAGCATTCTGGAATGCTTGCAATGCTAACAGCACTGCTGTCATATATATGACATTTATATGCAAATTGGCCTCCTCGGAGGACCAGGTGCCTTGGACTATCTTCCAAAGGTAATGACCCCCCACCCTACCTGAGAAGCATCCGTGGTCTCTATGACCTTGAGCTGAGGGGTAATGAAAGAATGACCTTGTAGAACCTGGTATGAATAAATCCGCCATTTTAGATCTTTCTTACGGATGAGAGTGATTTTTATGTTTTCAGGCACAGGTTGATAAAGAATCAACCATTGAGCAGAAGTCTCATCCAGTAAAGAATTCTCACATAAAACCTGGCAAGTGGTACTAACGTTATTGCTGCTACCATGAATCCCAGAGCCTGAAGGACCAGATGGGATGAAATTGAGGTGCTACAGATTATCTTTTTTACTTTAAGTCTTATGGTCTGAACTCTTAGTAATGGAAAGGAGGTAATGGTTGCTTTTGTATTGAGAATTGCTCCTATAAATTCTAAACTCTGAGTCAGTTGCAGATTAGATTTGTCATACTTCATGGTTATCCCCCGAAGAGAACAAGTCTGGAGAACCTGGTCTCATGCACATATGAGTTGATGCCTGGTTGGAGCGGTAATGAGCCAGTCATCCAGATATGGAAATACCGGGAATCCTTGCAGTCTCAGGTGAGCTGCTACTACTGCCATGTACTTGGTAAACACCCTGGGGGCTGTGGTCAGTCCAAAGGGCAGTACTCTGAACTGATAATAACTGGCTTCCAGTTAGAAGCTTAAGTACTTTCTGGACCATCTGTTCATCTTTATGTAATAGTATGCACACTGAAGGTCTGTATAGCACATCCAGCCATCCTTGCTCAGAAAGGGGAGAATGGACTGAATTGTGACAATCTGGTCTCCAGTCCCCTTTTTTCTTTGGCACCAAAAAGAACATTGAGTAAGTTCTGGATTCTATCTGGTCACGTGGGACCTCGGATGACTCTTTTGTCTAGCAGCTTTTGTATTTGAATTGCTGCGTGTTCCCTCTGACTGGGTGAAACATCGGAGATTTTCCTTGGGATTGGGGGAGAAAGGGAACAGGTATAATATAGCCTCTGG
Organism: Protopterus annectens; assembly: GCF_019279795.1. Classification (NCBI taxonomy): domain Eukaryota; kingdom Metazoa; phylum Chordata; order Ceratodontiformes; family Protopteridae; genus Protopterus; species Protopterus annectens. The sequence continues at coordinate 1,082,085,944 of NC_056748.1, forward strand.
AAATTATCCTTTACATCCAAGTATCTTTTGATACATCTAGCCAGGCTCTCTTGTGTAAGAATAATCGTCCTCCAACTATCTCAAGAGGTGGACAATCAGACCTCCTTTTAGGACTGCTGGTAGGGTTTGTCAAAGAATGATTCTCTGGAACCCTGGTTCTACAGGCCACCTCTGCAATGGGGGCATCTTCATCCATTAGAGTTCCCTCATCTGCCTCTGCGAGAAACTCCTCCACATGTGTCTTGAAAAGGACCCGAGACTTTCTGAACCACATTTTTTGACCACCTCAATGATTCCTGATAAAGGTTCTTTGAAGAGTCAAAAAACACACGCCCACAGAAGACAGGGTCTTTCCACCTTTTTCACACCTGGACAGAGTGTTTTTTTCTTTGGGGCTGAATAAAGACATGCTGTCAAAAGGAGCATTGATGAAAGAAGACTTAAAAGGCTCCGGAAACTCAAAGAGGTGCATACAGGAGTGTCTCCTTATGGAAAAGCCTGAACCCATTGCCCTCGAGGTACCTTCCGCTACATGTGAGGATCAACCTCATGGATGAATTGGATATGGACTATATGTTCGTCAGGTGAGAAGTAACAGATGCTTGAGCTTCATCAGAAACAGCATCCAAGTGGGTATTTGATAACTCCTTGATCAAACCCCTCTGTACCCTAGTAAAGTGAGCACAAATAGTTCAGAGACCTCAAAGCGATAGTCACTGAAACAGGGACATGCTTCCCAAATATCTCCATCTCCCGTGACTCCCTGGTTGGGGGATGGACAGTGGAACTTTCCTCAGCTAGTTCCCTTCTTGGTGGCTGCCACAATGACCATGGCATCAACAGGAACTCCCTTCCCCCAAAAATGTGTATCTGCAGGTGGTGCCATTATCCTATCTGGTCTGAGAGGAATGGGTTCTACGGAGTCAGGGTCCTTCTATGCCCACTGTGAGACCAAGTCAATGAGATTATTGGTGAGCTGAGTCAACCAGGGGGTAGGGGGTCCAGTACCAAAAGTCTCCAGGAGAACAAATTCCTCAGACATAAGATTGCTGGATGTCCAACCACCTCTCTCCTTAAGGATTTCTATGATTTCTTCAAAGGAGACACTTTCAAGGAGGTGATCATTGGGATGTTTCACCTTCATCGAAATCTGTGTCTTCAGTGATGGACACCTCCAGGGAGTGCAAGTGTTTCTTCTTACATGTACTCTTCTTTGGGACTTTCTAAGTGGGGTGCTCTGGGAAGGTATCCAAAGAGGAGATTACAATTCCATGGGTGGTAGCCTGGGGATTTGGTACTGTCTGTCACTGTGGAAGAAGATGGTGAAGATCTGAGCACTGAGACATCATGGCAGAAGACTTAGGATCCAAGTGGATCCATCAGAACTGCCAAGGCAGAAAATACTCTCTTCACAGGCTGAAAGGCAGAGCAGCTCAGAGAGAGAGTCCATTGGATCCTAGAAGACAAGCTTCTGAATCGTAGGCCTCCCCTGTTCCGAGGGCAAAAGCTTCAAGGTGAAAGCCGGAGCTGGGCTATCCAGCGCCGATGCTCCAAGGTGGAGAGATGGCTCAAAGAGCTTGTAACACCTTGGATCCAACAAGTAGAATATGGTTGTGGGAGGTCTCCGGATCCAATGAGTCTGGAGCCCTCAGAGAAGACCTTGATTCTGAGCCAGACAGATCTGGATGACTTGGATCCAAAAACTCTGAAGCTACAAGAATCAGAGGAGGAACTTGTAATGGGGGAGCAGTAGATTTGCAGATCTCCTGACCAGAGGGGTAGAAACTGAAGGAACACTGATTTGGCTCTGCACCAAGATAATCTTCTTCACCACATCTTTGACAAATCTTCTTCTGAAAGGCTTCTGAAAGAGCAAGTGAAGTATATGGATAGAGACACCTGGGTCTTTCTAGGAATACAGAAGGTACCTTGTCAGGAACAAGATTCAGTATTGGGGAGCACCTAGTTCTGGGTAGAAATTTGTTAGTCTGAAGGTCAGCTTCAGATATTATTAGATCAGACAGAATCGGATCCAAGAGCTTTGAATTCATTGGCTCTGATTGAGGAGGTGCTGAATCTTATAATTTTTCTTTCACAGGATCTTGAACTTTTGCCTTTCTTGGATCCGGGGTTGAGACTGGGTACATATGAGACCTCTTCCTCAAGGAGTCTGAAGCTGAGGACGAGGAAGATGGATAAGGAGAAGAGGATTTATTTTTCTAGTTATAGCAGTTTTTGATTTAGAGGAAGTAAACCCTCCAATATAGCTTCCCCAAAAGAAGAAGAAAGAAAACCTTTTTATATAAGCTTATTTCTGCATTCCACTAATGCATGAGGATTAAAACCATGATAAACTGAGCAATCCTCTTGCAAATGGAGGGGACCCAAACAGCTGTCACAGAGTACTGAAAATTGACAGTTTATGCCCACACTTCATACATTTTTTAAAACCTGCTGGTTTATTTGCCATCATTAACAATATCCTAAGAAAGAAAAGAAAACCTTTTTTATCTTTACAAATAGGGAAATAAGCAAAAAGAAAAAAAGAGACACAAATACCAACAATGGTAACTAAACTACAACAGCGTCGTAGAGGGAAGGAATATACACATAGTATCGAAGAGTAAAGGGAAAATGTACGATACATACAAGAAAATGGAAGAGGCAACAGAAAATTTATGAACAAAGGTAGAAGAGAGAAATGTATAACATTTATCTAAGTGACGCTCGTGAGAGACAGAAGACATCTTTTGTTTGAAGAGGCAAGCAAGATCAGAGGTAACTGGGAATAGTGCATTGTGGATAAGGGAGAAGCTCAAATGTTTTTGGATGTCATGAGCTTTTGCAAAGGCTGAGGCGGAGCCGAAGCTGAAGTATCGGATCTGATCCCATCAGTTGAGGGCAGAATGAATGTTGACCAAACCAATGGAACCTACATACATACATATATATATATATATATATATATATACATATATATATATATATATATATATATATATATATATATATATATATATATATACACACACACATATATATATATACATATATACACACACACACACACACACACACAGATATATATATATCTAGGCTCCAATATCCTAGACCTGGTCATTACCAACATGGGAAATCAATGCTCCATACCTATGGTCACCCCCTCGTTAGTCAGGTCTGACCATAAGCTAATCACTCTTAACATCCACATCCCACCCCCACCCCCCAGTAAAGAAACCACCATAAAAAACTTCTCTAAAGCCAACTTCACGCTACTCAAGTCAGAAGTGACAAACTTCATGACACCCATGCAGACGGGAACTGAAAGTTCAACTGCTGAATCCAACACTACGGCACTGTATGAGCACATCCACTCATGCATGAATCGTGCCATCCCAAATAGAACCAAAATGCTCTCATCCAAAAAAAGGAAGCCAATCTGGTGGTCCCCTGCCATAAACAAACTTTACAACAAAAGGAAGAAACTTTTGCAGAAAAGAGGAAAATCCCAGGATGCAAAAAACTCCCTTACTAGCCTCAGTAAGAAACTGAAATGCCTCAAAGTCCTCCAAAGCTAGTTACGAAAATAAAATTGCCAAAGATTCCAAAGACAACCACAAAGCATTCTATAATTATGTCAAGAATCTAAATGGCAATGCTCAGATCTGCTCTGAGCTAAAACAGAATGGCATTAAATATACTGATCTGAAGGATATTGCCAATATCCTGGCAGATCGATTCAGTGCCAACTTCACCCCACTCTCACCCCCTAAATGGCCCATCTCAATACTGGAAGATTGCCAAATTCCAGTAATAACGGCCACACAGGTACAAAACGCACTCTCTAAAGCCAAGAATACAGCATCCATGGGACCAGATGACATCCCGGGCTGTGTACTACATGAACTACAATATGAACGGGCACCTCACCTAAGTGTCATGTTTAATCATAGCCTCACCTCAGGTTTAGGTGCCCACTGAGTGGCGCAGAGCTATAGTTATCCCAATCC